>NC_064848.1:41750365-41870365 GCF_024139225.1 Suncus etruscus
TCCTCCCCACCCAACCCCCGCCTGTACTCTAAACAGGCTCTACATTTCCCTAGAAATGTATTTTAGAATTTCAAAGATAAAGGAGAGTGACACATAATAGCACAATACAACAAAGGAAATGATAAGAGTGCTTATAGCAGGCCCGGAGAGATAGCACAGTGGTGTTTGCCTTGCAAGCAGCCGATCCAGGACCAAAGATGGTTGGTTCGAATCCCGGTGTCCCATATGGTCCCCCGTGCCTGCCAGGAGCTATTTCTGAGCAGACAGACAGGAGTTACCCCTGAGCACCGCCGGGTGTGGCCCCAAAACAAAAACAAAAAAAACAAAAAACAAAACAAAAAAAAAAAGAGTACTTATAGCAATCACAATCTTAACAACAAAAGAAAGGGCCAGAGTGATAGCACAGTGTCAGGGCATTTGCCTTGTACACTGATGACTTGTGAAGGTCCTGAGTTCAATCCCCGGCATCCCATATGGTCCCCTGAGCCTGCCCGGAGCTATTTCTGAGCACAGTCAGGAATAACTCCTGAGCACCCCCGGGCATGACCCCAAAACCAAAAAGAAAAGATAAAAAAAAGAAAAAAACTTAAACAAGTTAGCCTTATACTTATAGGAACTAGAAAAGAAATAATAAATAACCTAAAGTCAAAGGAGGATATCACAAAGTTCAAAGTGGAAATAATCAAAACAAGAAAAATAAAAAAAAAAAAACACAAGAAAAATACACGTATAAGAGCTAGAAAGAATATAGAGCAGATAAGGCACTTGTCCTGCACATGGCCAATGAGGGTTTAATCCTGGGTACCACACATCATTCCACTTACTCCAGGAATAACCTCTGAGTATAGATCCAGAAATAAGCCTTGAGCACCACCAGGTGTGAACTTATTCCCCCCAAAATTACAAATATCAATGAAACAGATATAATTTTCTTTCTTTAAAAAAATGTCAAAAATTGATAACCATGGTTAAAATTTTTTAAAATAAGAGAATAATATTCAAATAAGTAAAAACAAATTGCACTGGTGAAGAGGGTATTCTGTTTATGACTAAAACCCAACTACATCATGCTTGTAATTATGGTGCTTAAATAAAGATTTTATTTAAAAATAAAATAAAAAAATAAAGCTAAAAAATTAAAAAACAGACATTGATGGAAACAAACACAACAGATTGTAAGAGAATAATCTGAACATCAGTATAACAGCAAGTTGATCAATTTAGAAGAAATGTATACATTCCTTGGATAATGTGACTCCCAAGATTAAATCATATTAAAAACCTAAGAGATCTATCACAAGGAAATAAATACAAATAGTAATTAAGAACTGCCCCAAAATATGCAACAATAACAAGATGATATCCCACATAAATTCTACCAAACCAAAAACTTTAAAATGGGAATGTATCCCAACTTCTTTTAAAAAGTCAATATTATACTCACAATAAAATCAGACAAAAAATAGAAAACAAACAAAAATAATTACAGACTAATATTTCTGATAAAGATAGATATAAAAAATCTCAACAAAATTTTAGCAACCTGATTACAAACTCCATTAAAACGACCATACTTCAGGAGCCGGAGCGATAGTGGGTGCAGCAGTGGGGCGTTTGCCTCAAACGTGGCTTACCCAGGATGGACTGCAGTTTGATTCCCCGGCGTCCTATATGGTCCTCAAGTCAGGAGCAATTTCTGAGAGCATAGCCAGAAGTAATTCCTGAGTATCAACAGGTGTGGCCAAAAGCCAAAAACCAAAAATAAAAAATGATCATACTTTATAATCAAGTAAAATTTATTCTAGGATTGTGTAAGGGTGCTCTGCTGGTACACAAATGTATCCACATTATGTATCAAATCAACAACACAAAATATAAAATTTGTGTTTGGAACTGAGGAGATAACTCAATGGATTGGAGTGGATGCCTGCATGTTGGACTCCTGGATTCTATTGTTGGTATTGTATGGCCTTCTGAGCACCCTGGAGCAACCCAAAGCACTGTTCTGGAAGAAGTCTTTGAGCAATGCTGGTATACCTCCCAACAGCCCAAATCACATAATTTCGATAGATTCAGAAATAGCATTTGGTAAAATTTGGGATCCACTTATGAATTTTTAAAAAAGCTTAATAAAATGAATATAGAAGGACCATAATAAACATAATAATAAAGACTATATCTGATTAACCCATAGCTAGTATCAAATTCAGCAGGGGAAAACATAAGAATTTTCCCTGAAGATCAGAAATAAGACAAAAATTCCTTAATTATTGACTATATTATTTAATATAGCATTGGAAGCTCAGGCCAGAGCAAGTGGTATGAAAAGAAATCTTTTATTCAGATTAGAAAGAAAGATGTAAAATTATCATTATATGCAAATTTAAAACCCTAAAAATTTCACCTATAATTCTGTTATAACTAATAAATGACTAATTCTGAACAAAATAACTAGAAAAAATATAAATGAAAGAAATACTATCATTTATAATTTTGGGGATTAAACCCAGTGGCACTCAGTAGTTACTCCTGACTTTGTGCTCAGAAATCGATCCTCAAAGATAAGGGGATAATATGGTATGCTGGAGATCAAACCTAGGTCAGTCCTGGGTTGGCAGTATGCAAGGCAGACACCCAACCACTTGTGCTATCACTCTAGTCTTTTATTTATAATTTTAATAAAAATTATAGGAATAAATTTAACTAAAGAAGTAAAAAAACCTGACACTAAAAACTAAGTTGAAAGAAATCAAAAAGATACATTGACCGATGCCTTGCCTTGCAGATATGACTTATTACATAATATACTCTTTATTTTATTTTAACATTGTACATGAGAAATAAAGAGCAGTGGTTACCAATTTAATGTGATGCTAATAAACAAGCACTTACTGTTTTCTAAGCTATATGCCTATAGCAAGTCACACAGGCCAAAGACATCATTTTTGCCATTCAGTAACTCAAAAGGTAAATCATTACTTAGAACCTAGAGGGATTCAAGTGTTTCCCGACTGTGAGACACTGTAAGTGTTGCCTGTGCCTGTTTTTCCACTCTCCTGTCTCCTGAACCTCTTGGGAGTGGGCCAAAAAGGGCCCAGAAAAATAGCTCTCCCAGAGGCTCATCCAAGGGCCGGAATGCCAAGGAACTGTGTTGCGCACTCTTTCTAACCAATGAACCCCAACACAACAAGCAGAAAAAAAATCACACTACAAGTGTGACAATGGGGAAACCTTGCAGGCAAACACCATGCACAGAGAATGAAGACGATAGCGCAGATGACCTAAAAAATTCCAACCATCTGATTAACCTCTCAGATAAGGAGTTTAGAATAGAAATATGGAAGATGTTTGTAGAGCTCAAAAAAAGCATAGATCGATCTGAACAGAACACAAAGACAGAAATCAGAAAAGTCCAAACTGAAATAACAGATCTGAAAAACACAGTAGCTGAATGAAAACCTCAGTGGATGGCCTCTCCAGCAGGGTATCAGCAGCTGATACTCACAAAGAAAGAGAGAGACAGAAACCTGATAACCTGAATTAGAAATGAAAAGGGAGAGCTCACGACAGATGTTGCAGAGATGCAAAGGGTAATCAGAGACTACTTTGAGAAACTTTATGCTACTAAACATGAGAACCTAGAAAAAATGGATAAATTCTTGGACACTTATAACCTTCCACAGTTAGTAAGGAGGATGTAGCATATCTAAACACCCCATCACTATTGATGAAATTGAAACTGTAATCAAACATCTGCCCAAAAAGAAAAGCCCAGGCCCAGATGGATTTACTAATGAATTCTTACAAACCTTTCAAGAGGAGCTACTACCAATAGTAGCCAGGTTCTTCCATGAAATTGAAAAACCGGGAACATTCCCAAACAGCTTTTATGAAGCTAACATTGCCTTGATACCAAAACCAGACAGAGATGCTGCCAAAAAAGAAAATTACAGACCGATATCCCTGATGAATGCAGATGCAAAGATCTTCAACAAAATCCTGTCAAATAGGATCCAATGCATCATCAAGAAGATCATACACTATGACCAAGTAGGTTTCATTCCAGGATTGCAAGGATGGTTTAACATCCATAAATCTATCAACATCATACACAACATCAACAACAAGAAAAGTAAAAATCACATGATTGTATCAATAGATACAGAGAAAGCATTTGATAAGGTCCAACACCCATTCTTGATCAAAACTCTCAGCAAGATGGGAATGAAAGGAACCTTTCTCAATCTAGTTAAAGCCATCTACCACAAGCCAATGGCAAATATTATCCTCAATGGAGAAAAACTAAAAGCCTTTCCTCTAAATTCTGGTACAAGACAAGGCTGTCCACTCTCACTACTCCTCTTCAACATAGTACTGGAAGTACTTGCTATAGCGATCAGGCAAGAAAAAGGTATCAAGGGAATCCAGATAGAAAAGGAAGAAGTCAAGCTCTCACTGTTTGCAGATGACATGATACTCTACTTAGAAAACCCTAAAGACTCTACCAAAAAGCTTCTAGAAACAATAGGCTCATATAGCAAGGTGGCAGGATACAAAATTAACACACAGAAATCAATGGCCTTTTTATACACCAATTATGATAGGGAAAAGATGGATGTCAAGAAGGCAATCCCATTCACATTAGTGCCACACAAACTCAAATATCTTGGAATCAACTTGACCAAAGATGTGAAGGACCTATACAAAGAAAACTATAAAGCTGTACAACAAGAAATAAGAGAGGACACACGGAAATGGAAACACATACCCTGCTCATGGATTGACAGGATTAACATCATTAAAATGGCAATACTCCCCAAAGCATTGTACAGATTTAATGCGATCCCTCTAAAGATACCCATGACATTCTTCAAAGAAGTGGATCAAACACTTATGAAGTTCATCTGGAGCAATAAACACCTCAAATAGCTAAATCACTCCTAAGGAAAAGGAAAATGGGAGGCATAACTTTCCCCAACTTTAAACTGTACTACAAAGCAATAGTTATCAAAACAGTGTGATATTGGAATAAAGACAGACTTTCAGGTCAGTGAAATAGGCTTTAGTTAGCAGACAATGTTCCCCAGACATACAATCACGTAATCTTTGACAAAGGAGCAAGAAATCCTAAGTGGAGCAGAGAAAACCTCTTCAACAAGTGGTGCTGGCAGAACTGGTTAGCCACTTGCAAAAAAGTGAACATAGACCCCCAGTTAACATCATATACAAAGGTAAAATCCAAATGGATTAAAGACCTTGATATCAGACCTGATACCATAAGGTATATAGAACAACATGTAGGTCAAACATTTCATGACATTGAGACTAAAGGCATCTTTAAGGAGGAAACTGCACTTTCCAAACAAGTGGAAGCAGAGATCAACAGACGGAAATACATTAAGCTGAGAAGCTTCTGCACCTCAAAAGAAATAGTGCCAGGATAGAAGAGCCACCCACCATGTGGAGGAAACTATTTACCCAATACCCATCAGATAAGGGGCTAATATCCAAAATATACAGGGCACTGACAGAACTTTACAAGAAAAAAACATCTAATCCCATCAAAAAATGGGGAGAAGAAATGAACAGACACTTTGATAAAAAAGAAATACAAGTGGCCAAAAGGCACTTGAAAAAATGCTCCTCATCACTGATCATCAGGGAGATGCAAATCAAAACAACAATGAGATACCATCTCACACCACAGAGATTGGCACACATCACAAAGAATGAGAACACTCAGTGCTGGCGGGGATGTGGAGAGAAAGGAACTCTTATCCACTGCTGGTGGGAGAACCGTCTAGTCCAACCTCTATGGAAAGCGATATGGAGATTCCTCCAAAAACTGGAAATTGAGCTCCCAATTTATCCAGCTATTCCACTCCTAAGGATATACCCTAGGAACATAAAAATACAATATGAAAATCCCTTCATCACACCTATATTTATTGCAGCACTATTCACAATAGCCAGGCTCTGGAAACAACCAAGATGCCCTTCAACAGATGAATGGCTAAAGAAACTGTGGTACATATACACAATGGAATATTATGCAGCCACCAGGAGAGATGAAGTCATGAAATTTTCCTATACATGTTTGTACATGGAGTCTATCATGCTGAGTGAAATAAGTCAGAAGGAGAGAGAGAGAGATGCAGAATAGCCTCACTCATCTATGGGTTTTAAGAAAAATAAAAATCATTTTTGCAACAATCCTTAGAGATAATGAGAAGAGGGCTGGAATTTCCAGCTCACTTCATGAAGCTCACCACAAATAGTGGTGAGTGTAGTTATAGAAATAACTACACTGAGAACTACCATAATCATGTGAATGAATGAAGGAACTGGAAAGCCTGTCTAGAGTACAGGTGGGGTGGGGTGGGGTGGAGGGAGATTGGGGACATTGGTAGTGGGAATGTTGCACTGGTGAAGGGGGTGTTCTTTACATGACTGAAACCTAATCACAATCGTATTTGTAATTAAGATGTTTAAATAAAGAAAAAATAGAAAATAAAAGAAGCTAAAGGGATTCAAAACTTTTCAAATTAATTATATAACTTTCTTTCAGAGCTTACTTCCGTTCTCTTAATCATGATTTTCATTACCAAGAAAGAAGATAAGATAAAGCCCTGAGTGAGTGGAAGGCTGAGTGGAAACTTCCAAAGCACAGAGGTGACAGCATCTGCTCCTCTTTCTCTACCCTTTGGAACTCACTGCTGTGCTGAGGTCAACAATATTTCTAAATATGGTGGCAATACTTGAAAAACACCACACAGTTTGTTACAACTTCTTTTTTTTTTCTTTATTATTTTTTGGGAGGGGGGGCCACACCCGGTGATGCTCAGTGGTTGCTCCTGGCTATGCGGTCAGAAATCGTTCCAGGCTTGGGGGACCATATGGGACACCTGGAGATCGAATTGCAGTCCGTGCTAGGTTAGCCACCTGCAAGGCAAACATCCTAATTCTGCACCACTGCTCCAGCCTCTACAGCTTCTTTCTTAAATTAAGCAAAAATTAAGAATGACAATCAGGGGCTGGAGAAATATTATGGAGGTAGGGCATTTGCCTTGCATACAGAAGGACGGTGGTTCGAATTCCTACATCCCATATGGTCCCCTGAGTCTGCCAGGAAGGATTTCTGAGCATAGAGCCAGGGATAACCCCTGAGCGCTGCCAGGTGTGGCCCACCCTCCCAAAAAAAGGGGGGGGGGAAGGAATGACAATCAGAGTCCACATCTAGGAGTGGAGGCAAGAGTGAATTGGAGTGTGGAGTGGGATGAAGTGTGGCACGCATTCCCTCAAACTAGTCACAAAGTTGTGACTTACCTGTGTGTTTGTATGACACAATGCCAGACATAACATCACTCTGAGAGAACTGATTGACTGGGACTCCAGCCTTCCTCACAACTCCGTGTTGAGGTCCTCGAGCAATCATAAACATCAATTTCAAGTCATCATTGTCCACGTCAGTAGCAAAAATGTACTCAGAGGAAATGACCACTTCATTGCCTTCTGAACAATGCATCATGGGGAGTAGGTCAGCCTTCAAGACTGGAGGCTCATCATTTACAGGCAATATCTACACCGGAAACAAATGCATGTTTTCAAGATAAAGAAACCAATGACTAATTGCCCAACGGGAAGCTCATCTCTCATAGTTGGAATGACAGGCATTTTCGATCTTCCAGACACATAAAACAATAGACATGGAATTTGGCCATGCAGTCTGTATCTTAACTTCCCCCATGTGAACCATCTTGTGAAAAATGACACACATGAGAGACATTTTAGGTAGAAATAGGAGAGTATGGTTATGATTTGGGACTCAAAGCTCTCATTTGTTTCTAGACAGACAAAATATAAATGTAATATAAAGACTCTTTGCTAAAGTCCCTATTCTCTTTCATTAAATTCATATATATTCTGGAGGAAATATGCTCCTTGTAGTCTGATACATTTACACTTACAGCATCAAAATATTTATATTTTGAATTACTTGATGATTACAAAGCTCTCTTCAGCCCTCAACTTCCTGCCACCAGGAAGTTTCTCTGGACTTACAAAAAGCATTTTAAACATTTGAGTTCAGTCTAAAACTGTAACCATGAAGTCAATACCAGGTTTCAACTTGACAAAACATTTTTCTCTTGCTGTCATGAAAATAAAGCTCCTAGGAGAAAGAAAGGAAGGGAATTGGCATCACACTGAATCTAAATTTTAAAAAGATAAGGCAGAAATTTGGGGGGGGGGGATGTTTTTTAAAATTGAAATGTGACATTGGTCTTCTGAATTGGAAACTACAACTTGGTGTGTATCACCTTGGCTGTGAGTCCTTGACACCCTGCATTTTCTCTTCACAGATTCAGCCAAACCAATCTATTTTTTAATGTTTTTTTCCCTTGAGAGATAATTAAAAATGACTTCATTTTATTTTCAGTTATAAAACGCAATGATTTGGTATTTGTGTTTATTTCAAAATGACCATTATTCTAAGTGTACTTTATATCCATCACCATACATTCATAGTAATTTTTAAAATTTTTTTCTTCTGATGAGGATTTTGAAGATCTAGTCTCTTGGCTATTTTTAAATACTCAGAACAGTATTAACTATAGCTACAGAGCTAAATCTTAGTAATTTTGCAGAGAAACATTTTTTTTAATTTTGGGATACATAATGGTATTTCTACTCTCTTATATCCAGAACAGTCTTCTTTTTCATTGCTGAGCATAATTCTAAATTACCTGGTGATCAAATAATTCACATGTGCTTCTAATAATTTAAATTGCCACACAAACACATACAGATAAAATTTCTGTACAACTGAAAATTTCAGGGATGCTAGCCAATACTTGCCTGTTTCTAAATAAAAGTTTCTTAATGTTACTGTTAAAAAATGTAAGGAATAGGATACAAAGAGATTGGCAGTAGAGATTGCATATGGCTGACTCAAGCTTTATCTGCAGTACCTCACTCAAATGGTCTGTCAAGACTGTGCTAAGTGATCCCTGAGTGCAGAGCTGAGTAACCCCTGACCACAGATAGATTTGACCCAAAATACAGTAACCAAAAGCATAAGAAATAACTTCTTGGGAGATTGGTACTTTTTATTTGTTTTTGAGTTTTGGCTTTTCAGACCACACCCATCAGTGCTTGGGGCTTACTCTGGACTCTACAATCAGACCACTCCTGAAAGATCATCTGGGGTACCTTGGGTTAACCTGGTGGGTGGCTTTCATGGCAATCACCCCACTCACTGTACTATCTCTTTAGCTACAACTATCTTGGTTTTGACAACAGAGTAATCTACTCTTTAAATAAATGAGAGATGAAAGGAAGGAAGGAAGGAAGGAAGGAAGGAAGGAAGGAAGGAAGGAAGGAAGGAAGGAAGGAAGGAAGGAAGGAAGGAAGGAAGGAAGGAAGGAAGGAAGGAAGGAAGGAAGGAAGGAAGGAAGGAAGGAAGGAAGGAAGGAAGGAAGGAAGGAAGGAAGGAAGGAAGAAAGAAAGAAAGAAAGAAGAAAAGAAAGAAAGAAAGAAAGAAAGAAAGAAAGAAAGAAAGAAAGAAAGAAAGAAAGAAAGAAAGAAAGAAAGAAAGAAAGAAAGAAAGAAAGAAAGAAAGAAAGAAAGAAAGAAAGAAAACAGAATGAGTGACAGAAGTAGAATGCCTGTCTCAAATACAGGCAGGGTATGGGGGAGGAGGAAAATGAGGGGCAAAGGTGGTGGGAATGTTGCACTGGTGAAGGGGGGTGTTCTTTTTATGATTGAAACCCAACTATAAACATGTTTATAATCATGGTGCTTAAATAAAATTTAAAAAAGCAAACAAATCCAGAAGAAAAAATAAAATAAATGTTTGATGATATGTTTATAAATCATAAAAAGAGTATTATTTCACTAACGCAATAAATTTTCACTTACTATTGTTTATGAGTTCTTGGAAATATTGACTTTAAATTAAAAAACATATAAGAAAACCAAGCTTTCTTAGATTAATAGATATAAACATGAATTAAATTCCTGTGGCATATTTCTGATCACAAATGCATTATTAAACTTTTGAATAAAAATCTCAGACACTCCTAACATGAAACACTCATTTCTAGTTTTTTATTTATTTGTTTGTTTTTCAATTTGCTTCTGTTATAGGATCTTTGGTGATTGGTTGAAATCTACCTCAGCAGCTCAGGGTTTAAGGAGGGAGTCAACCCCAAAAAGAATGACCATTCAGCACAGGGCCCCCTCTAACCCACACTCTATCAGAGTGAGACAGTTTTGACATGCTAACTAACCTAACATGCACCCTTCAAAGACACAGGAGAAAATCAGAGTCCTTAGAAAAAGTTCATGGGAGGGCTGGAGAGACAGCACAGCTGTAGGGCATTTGGTCCCCCAAGCCTGCTGGGGGCTATTTCTGAGCATAGAGCCAGGAGTAGCCCCTGAGTGCTGCTGGGTGTGACCCAAAATCCAAAAACCAAAAAAAAAAAAAAAAGAAAGAAAAAGAAAGTTTATGAGAAAATCAAGCATCTCCACATGTACTGTGACCCTATTAGAAACTGTATTTTTTTTTCTGCATCAATTTATAAAAAATAGGACACTGAGGGACCAGAGTGATAGTGCAGCAGTGCCTTGCATGTGGCTGACCCAGGACAGACCTGGGTTAGATCCCCAGCATCCCATATGGTCCCTGAGCCAGGAGTGATTTCTGAGCACATATCCAGGAGTAACCTCTGAGCATCACCAGATATGACCCCCCAAAATAAAATTAAATTAAATTAAAATTTTAAAAAAGAGGAAACTGAATGAAACATTCTTTTAGATCATTCACTAAAAAAAAAAAAAAAACATAAAACAGGCATCTTCTTGCTTTTAAGGGTGTGTGTCTCATATTCTTCTAGGGACTTTGAAAGTTTAGCAACTTTATTTCTATATCAACTAGGGAGGAAATGTCTACTTACCTCAATGTGTAGGACACATTCGGCTTTATTGGTGCCATCTGTGATCTCCAAGAGTAAGTCATCCTGAAACTCCTCAGATCCATCATGCTGATACCTATGAGGATAGTGCATTTGTCACTAATCTCTCAAGCCCACACTACAGGTGCAAATTGAGATGTAGGAGTCAAGGATTCTTCCAATAACTGTAGTCATATGTTAATAAATACATCATCTCAGCCTCAATCAACATCACAATAAAGTCGTGTATTCAATTACTTGTGTCTCCCTAAATATAAAATTGTTACACCTTTGATCAATGTGTGAAAGCCACTTAAATGTGTACCAAATTAAACAGCTGCTCTTCAAAGTATCAATGTAACCTTGGGAACACAGAGCTGCTGATATCCCGACCTGCAGAAAACACCACCCAAATTGGGCACAATTAGTAGTAGAGGACAGGTTAAAAAGTGGAACACTTCATGGATGTTGAGTTTTCTTCCTCTTCTTTCTTCTCTTTGAAAAAAATCTTCCTCCCATACTCTGAATCAACTTCTTTCAAATTATTTATTGACTGTCCTTATCATTTAGTTTTTCCAATTTTAGTTTTCTTTATACCAACATATCGATTCTCAAAATTGTTCAGGCTTAAAAAGTTTTCTTCTGGGGCTGCAGCAATAGTACTGTGGTAGGGTGTGACCACTGCAGGGTGTGTCTCCCACAGAAAAAGAGAAAAGAACTTAACCAATTACTTCAGTCTAGAGTCACCAAGTTTGAGTGTGATATATGTTATGCGTGTAGCAGACAAATTAATCTTCATGGCAATTAATTTTTGTTGTTCAAATATCCATAAATTCAAGTACACTGGTGCTGTCAATCAGCATAGAAGAAAATGTGCGGAAAGTCATGAGTTATCTGAACTGTTTGCAATTTTCAATTGACCCTTCATGGTATTAAGGGAAATATATGTAAACTATAAGAATTAAATTTAGGGTTAGAGTGATAGTGCAGTAGTAGGGTGTTTGCCTTGCAGGCGGCTGACCCAGGGCACACCTCAGTTCAATCCCAAGAGTCCCACATGGTCCCCCAAACCAGGAGCGATTTCTGAGCGCATAGCCAGGAGTAACCCCTGAGCATCACCAGGTGTGCCCAAAAGCAAAAAAAAAAAAAAAGTTAAACTAATTTGTTTCTCTAACTTTACATTACAATTTATCTAGATGGGAACCAAAAGGGAAGTAGGGAGAGGCAGGAAAACGTCTAACCTAACTTTTAAAGCATGGAGGTCTTCCCAAGAAAATTTATCCCCTGGTTTTAGAGAAAATCCATTCAGCTCCAGCCTTCCATGCAAAGGCAGACTACGCAGAAATAAGTTGATCTTTTCCAGTTTGGTATCCACATCAGAAACCAGAAGGTGCTCTGTGCTGATCATACATTGGCCTCCTTCATACACTCTCAGAGGGCTGGTAAATACCTAGAAGAAAAAAAAGGAAGCGGTGAAAAAATTATTCTGAGACATCCCTGCAATTAGAGCCCATTAACTTGATTTTAAAAATCTTTCGACACTGTCTTCAGGTGCCGACTAATTTTCAAGTATCAATCATGGGAACAAGTTCATAGCTGGCTGGACATCTTTTAATAAGAAAAAATGAAGTGTGTGCCATGGAATCAGGTTGAGAGGGCAGAAAGGAAACTAGGAATATTGGTGAAGGGAAGTAGATACAATGAAGGGAGAGGTAGTTGAATATGTATGACTGACTCAATCATGAACAGTTTTATAATTTTGTAGCATATATTGATTCATTAATTTGTTTTGTTTTGTTTTTGGGTCACACCTGGCAGCTCTCAGGGGTCACTCCTGGCTCTACACTCAGAAATTGCTCCTGGCAGGCATGGGGGACCATGCCTTGGTTAGCTTCATGCAAGGTAAACGCCCTATAGCTGTGCTATCTCTCTGGCAAGATTCAGTAATTTTTTAAATAGCGCTAACAGAAGCTTCAACCCTAACTTCCCATCTTTAAGAATTTTTAGGGTGATAAAAGAGGAACATCTTTGTCCACGACTTTAACATTTGGTTTTAAAATTTTTGGAAGCATACATGTGTCAAACATTGATGATTATGAACATGATAATGAATGTTATTATTTTCTCAATTCCTATCTCAGTAATTTAATTGTTTCTTCTATTAGATAAGGGTGTGACAAGTTTATAGACGCTGTTTGCTTCTTTAAAATACATTAACTAGAGTTGGAAACATTTAGAGGAAAGATCTTTTTGATGCATTGTTGGAGTTGATTTGTGAGTATTTTGTTGAGGATCTTTGTGTCTATATCAGAAATACCAGTATAAAATTCTTTATTTTTGAGGTGTCTCTGTCTATTTTAGGTATCAGGGTAATGTTTGCTTCATAGAAACTGTTGAAGAGTGTTTCTATTTCTTCGGCTTCCTAAAAACAACTGAAGAGGACTATAAGTAAGTCTGGCATAAAAGTTTGAAAGAAGTGAATGTGTTGGGGTCTTGGACTTTTGTTTGGGTGGTAGGCTTTTGATTACTATTACCCTTTCAATTTCTTCTAAAGTGATAGAGCTATATCTTCTTCTTGGTTTAGCCTTGAGAGGTTATAAGAATCCAAGAATTTATTCATTTCTTCTAGGTTCTCCCTTTTCATAACAGAGTTTTTCACAGTATTCTTTTCATTTCTGTGGCAACTATAGTAGTAACATGCCAACTTTAATCTCTGATTCTGTCTCTCTTTTTCTTTGTTAATCCAGTTAGTAGTTTAGTCATTGTGTTTATTTTTCCAAATAATCAGCTCTTGGTTTTATTAATCATTTGGATTGGTAGGTTTTTTATTTCAATGATTTGATTTGTGCTCTAAGGTTTTTTTTTTATTTTCTAAAACAGAGAAATTATGATTATATATTTGGCTTAAAAAATAAGGATATAAATGTAATTTTCTAGACTACAAAAAATCCACTGCTTGACTGAAAAATAATATATAAGTAAAAAACAAATTATAAGGGATTGAGATTTTTTTCGGCCACACCCGTTTGATGCTCAGGGGTTACTCCTGGCTAAGTACTCAGAAATTGCCCCTGGCTTGCTTGGGGAGACCATATGGGATGCCAGGAGATCAAACCGCTGTCCTTCCTTGGCTAGCGCTTGCAAGGCAGATACTTTACCTCTAGTGCCACCTCGCTAGCCCCATGGGATTGAGATATTTTATCAAAACGCAGGAAACTTTAAATCTGACCCAATAATGGTCCAATGAGTTTTGGAAACAGTATGCATGATATTTTCATTTTATATATTTATTTATTTAATTTTATCAGGAGAAATTAGCCACACTCAGTAGTGTTCATGGTCTCTTCCTGGCTCTGTGCTTTTAAGATCCTAGTAGGGAACCATATGTGGTAATCAAAAATGAATAAAGATCAGCTGTAGGCAAAGAAAGTGGCTTAACACCTTGTACTATCTCTCTGGCCCCTGTTTTATAGATTTATAAGACACATACATATAGAATGTTTTGTCATCCTGTAGTAGAAAAAGCCTTAAATTTTGTTCAACCTGCCATTTTCCCCAACTTGTATTACTACACAGAAGCAAAAGTAAATAGACACAGTGAGATATCTAGTCTTGAACTCTGGAGGCCCATCCCAGATATTTTGAATTAACCCCCCTGCTATTTGAGGACCCTGGATTCTCCAAGGAAGTGGCAATATTCTTCTCAGAGCGGGAAGGAGGGCAGTGCCTAAAAATGGATTGGTATGCAGGGAGAATGAGTGAAGTATGGGAAAAGGAAAATCCATAGTCCCTACTGAAAGCCCTGCACTCCTTCTATCCACCAGAGCACAGTTGCCAAAAAAAATCCATGGATATTCAGGTCCCTGGGCACAGATAGCATCAGTTCGACACCCTTGAAACAATTGTCTTCTATTTTTTAATAAACAATTTCCAATAGTGAAGGAAAACTAAAAAATAAGAGACTTCCCTTTATGTGAATACTCACATGAACCTTAATCTTTTCCTACTGCCTTGATATTATATTTTGTTGTTGTTTTGGGGTCACACCCAGCAGTGCTCAGGAGTTACTCCTGGCTCTATGTTCAGAAATTGCTCCTGGAAGGCTTGGGGGAACCATATGCAGGATTCGAACCACCATCCTTTTGCATGCAAGGCAAATGCACTACCTCCATGCTTTCTCTCCCGCCCCATGCCTTGATACTATTTATGAAGGAAATGAAACACTTATTTAGAAGGCAATTTTATCTTTGAAATAAGGATCATGCTTATCAATTATTGTTTTCCCAGTTGTATTGATCAATACTCCAAATTTCTGTTTAAAAGGTATGTTTTTTATATTAGATAACTTCAATATATATTAATTTTAAAAAGAACTTTCAAAAAATTAAAACAAAAGATTTGTCTGACTTTATTCATTAGCCTTTACCCTTTTATTTTGTGTTCCAAATTATGTAAATAGTTTCCTGGACTTCAGGTTAACCTGGAGACAAGATCCCTTTTCGCTGTCTCTGGGTATTTCACACCAGGGAACTACTCTTATCATTGGTTTCACTGAAGTTAAACTGGGAAGGGCAGGGCTAACAGAAACACCTGATGATGCTCAGGAACTATTCCTAGCAGTGCATGGAGAACCATGTCAGGAACTGAACCTGGGTCAGCTTCATGCAAGGAAAGCACCCTACCCGCTGTTCAATCCCTTTTAGTTCCTGGAGTTACTAATTTAACTTTACTACTAACATTTCTTTAAGATACTACTTCTAAGATACCATTTAAATTTCCTCACAAATTGTATGAGAAAATTTTTTAAAAACAGAAGTTACAAGACCACTTCTATCCCCAGTGATTCAATATTCCATATACTTACAAATAAAGGAAGTAACTGTTCATTTCACCCTTTCTGATTTTTCTCAAGAGATCATCCTTCTCTAGGTCAAGATACTTGACCTGCTTTACATAAAAAATTTTTTTCTCAGGATTTAAAGAAATTTTTTTAATCAGTGGGCTCTTTGAGGACCTGTAGTTTACTCCTAGCAAAAGAAGTTCTAAATAATTATTAAATTAACAGGCATTCTAAATTATTTTTAGCAGAGATAACATTATCTGATCCCTAAGAGAAGTCAAAGAATACAGTTCAAATTTTGCTTTTATTGTTTAGCATTTGAGCACATCCATTACCCAAAACTCCAAATTCAGAGACCTAAGGATTCGACTAACAACACAAATGACTCCCCTGAACAGATGTGGATGCTGGTGATCAGAGCACACACCTACCTCAAGTGCTGTTAGAGAAATGGGTACAGTTGTTGCCAATGCTTCTGAAATTTTTTAGTCCTGATTGATATAAAACCTCCTGGTGCTTAACTATTGGCAATTTCTGATCAAAAACTATTATTTCGGCCACTCAGAAAAGTTCTGTTCTGTGAGGTGATTGTGTCCTTTGATCCCTGCCCCACAATTTTGGGTTAATAAAGGGATGTCAAAGAGAAAAGAGATTAGATATTTCCTGGCTGTATTCCAGGGAGATACCTGGGAAAGTGTTCTCTTTCCTTTGGGAAATTGTGTGTGTTGATTCTCATATCTTTTGACTGCTAATGAATGAATAATTTTATTTTATCTTTCTGCTTTGAGGGAAAGAAAGAAGACCATGAATAGCCACACTAATTAAGTCTAGAATTTCGAAGGGTAGGAACAAGAGATGGAAGAAACTTTCAATAGGAATACCTAGACTTGAAGTTGAAATACCAAAGGTGCATGTCCTTTGTGTTTGTGTTTTAATGAGAGACCTAACTGCTTTAAAGTTTATATGACCCTCAGGGAGCAAGACAAAATAGGATGGAAGGACACATCTTAATTCATTTAGAAAAATTAAAGGGCTTATTTCGATTACAGAGCAATATAGTTGGCTTGTGATGGGAGCAAATAATTCCTTCTGGTTGCTAAGAGACTCATAATTTAAACCACTTCTCAAAATCAGCATGTGAAACTCCACAAAAAGAAATTAAAGAGATTTTTGTAAATCTTTGAAAACAATGCCAAGTTCAGCAACTGGACAATCTCACCTTGTGGAGAAAAATCCCATGGGAGGTAATGTCCTTTTTTTCCCATTCTTTCTCTGTAACCCCCTCATTCCTAGCACACACATACACACACACACACACACACACACACACACAAACACACACATACACACACACACTCAAAACACACACACAATACACATTATATTCAAAAAACAAAAAGTTTTCTAAAGGAGGGGCCGGAGCAGTGAAACAGCTGTAGGACGTTTGCCTTGCACGCTGCTGACCCAGGAAGAACTAAGGTTTGATCCCCTGGCACCTCATATGGTTCCCCAAGCCAGGAATGATTTCTGAGTCCATAGCCAGGAGTAACCCCTGAGCACCACTGGGTGTGGCCCAAAAACCAAAAAAAAAAAAAAAATTGTTCTTGAAAGGAACTTTGAGAAAAGTAATATTTCTAGTTTCTTTATGTTATCTCCTCCCATCACACACACACACACACACACACACACTTAATCCTTATATTAAATATTGTCCATACCCGAGGAACTTGATTGTCCACTGGAAGAATGACAATGTTGAAGCAGATGCCATGCAAAGTACCGCCATGTTGGTTACTGATAGAAAATGTGAATTGGACATGCTGGAGGGAGGGGCCAATATCCTGCATGGGGGGCATGTAGGCCACTTTCATATAGTTCACGGCATCCTGCAAAATACATCAAAGACAAGCACATACTGATTTGCAAGGATCAGAGTCTAAGCGAATGTTCTGAATGTTCTGTTAAATGATAGAGAACATTGTGACTGCCTTCATCATCACTTGGAAAAATTTTTTTTACAAATCATGCTTTTAAAAACCCAGAAGAAAAAAAAAACAGAATAGACAAAAGAAAAAGAAAAAAAAAAAAAACAGGTGAAGTACTTAAAGTCAGTCCACTCTATAAAAGATACTCTCAATCCAGTTTCAGATGAAGGAGTCATGTAAAACCAGCCAAACTACTTAAATATGTTGGGTCTCTTTCCTTACCTGTAATATGAATAAAAATAATAGTCCCTAAGCACATAAAGCACTACTTTTTACAAGCTTCACTTCAATGCAAATAGGTATAATTAGCTCCAAACTACAGGAGCTGCCTCAGGACGTGTCCCCATTACTGTGACTGCTCAGCGTAGATACCACTTAATAAAAAAGAGGTTAATAATAAATAAAGTTTTTAAAGGTAGTGGGTTAAGGACTGAATGTGTCTTCTCTCAAAAGATATGCTGAAAAGCTTATCCACAATAATGATAATGTGACATTATTTCTGAAAGACTAGTCTAGATAAGGTGAGATATATAGAAATATTAGGAGCCCTTCCTTTAATTTCACATGTAAAAGAGGAATGAAGCACTCAAGAGGGGGAATTGCCACAGGTGACTGGAGCAATGATCCACAAGCCAAATATGTCAAAGGCTACCATCAAATCACTAGAACCTAAAAAGTGATGAGGATTTCCTTACAAGTTTCAGAAGAGTGTGACACTTCTGGCACTTTGATTCCAGACTACTGTCTCTATAACTGTGATTTAAAAAAAAAAAAAAGCCACCCAGGTTAGAATACTTGGCTATGGCTGTCCAGTCCAATTTTAATACAAGAGAATACTGGCACAACTGAATTTGGTGGAATAAAAATGTCTCAGGTTCCTACAGCAGAGGTTTACTGTTTACAAAACAATGATAAAGACTGGGTTGAATTATAAGATTTCAACATCAAATACAGCTTTATTAAACATTGGCAAATAAATTCTGCATTTAAATGTACATTTTCACACACAAAGAATGAACACATCAAGCAAATGCCCGTTTTTTCTATAAATAAAGATCCAAAACAAGATGACTTCATTGGTAAATTCTTTCCTCCCCTCACCCACTGGTAAATTCTATCTAATGTTCAAGGAAAAAATAAAACTAATCTTTCTCACAGCAATCCAAATCATAGGAAAAAAGAAAACACTTCCAAATTCATTTTTACAAGACCAGCAAGAAATATTCTGTTACCAAAACCAGAACACAGTATGAAAAAGAAATTATGAATCATTATCCCTGACGAGCTAGATGTAAAATGAACATATTAGCTCACCAACATGTTTGCAAACCATAATTAATAATGCATTCAATAGATTATAAAGAAGCCAGAGAGATAGTACAGCAAGTGAGGTTCTTGCTTTGCAGGTGAGGTGCAGACCTGAGTTCAATCTCTCGCATTACATATGGTTTCCAAGTATTGCCAGGAATGATCCCTGAGTACAGAGCCAAGAATAATACCTGAGCAGAACCAGATATGGCTCCACGCTTCCCATTCCCCCAAAGAAAGTTAATAGGGGCAAGAAACAGTACATTTCTATGGTACATCATGTCATACATGTAAAAAGTTCTTGGAGGCTGGAGAGAGAGCACAACAGTAGGGCAATTGCCTTGAATGCAGCCAATCCAGGGCAGATAGTGGTTCAAATCCTGGTATCCTATATGGTCGCCCCAGCCTGCCAGAGGTGATTTCTGAGCACAGAGCCAGGAGTAATCATGAGTGCCATTGGGTGTGACCCCCCCCCCCAAAAAAAGTTCTTGGGTTCAATCCCTGCATCACAAAATTAACAAAGGGTGATATATCATAACCAAGCAAATTTTCTGTAAGTATTAAGGATAGTTCAATATTAGCAAACCAACAACATGGTATACCACATTAACAAAATAAAGAATAAAAGTCATTTGATCATCTCAAAATATACAGAACGTTTTTATTTGACAAATCAAAAGGTTTTATTTGACAAAACTTAACACTGTAAGAGCTTTCAACAAGTAGATATAGTGTAACTGAATATACTTCAACATTATAAAGGCCATATGTGGCAAACATATAGTTAAAATGATATTTATAATCAACAATAAATTGTTGCAAAATAATAAATAATAATAATCAATAATAAGATGTTGAAAACTTACTTCCAAGGTGAAGAACAAAGCAAGGAAGCCTTACTCTCACCACTTTTACATTATAGCCAGGAAATTATTGCCAGGAAAATTGGACAAGAAAAAGAAAAGGAATCCAAAATGAAATATCAAAACTGCTCATGTAAAAACAATTAGAACTAATAAATGAACTCAATAAGTGAATTTAAACCATGATATATTAATTTTATGTCAATAAAAACTAAATTAATTTAAAGTATTCTTTTTAGGCACTAGCAATAAATTACCAAAAAGAAGGATCTTATTTTAATTCTACTGGAAATTACATGAGAAAAAATGTGTGGGACTAAATTAAACAAAAGACATAAAAGACTTGTGCACTGAAAACTATAAGATATAGATGAAAGAAACTGAGGAAGACACAAAGAAATGTACATACTTCATGTCCAGAAAAAAAGATATATTCTTGTTATTTTATCCATAGTACTCCATAGTACTCAAAATATGTAAGTTTAAGTAATCCCTATCAAAATTCCAATGACATATTCTACAAAATCAAAACAATCCTGTAATGCACATGGAGTTACAAAAGACCCAAATAGCCTAAGTAATATTAAAACATAAAAACTGGAGGCAGTTTTGATTCTTTGATTTCCAATTATTTTTGCAAAGCTATAGCAGTTTGATCTTTTAAAACTGGTCAAAAGCCAGCAACATTCTAAAATTTAATTCTGCGTTCCACAGATTCTCAGAAAGCCCTTCAATCGTGCTTGCCAATATTTAGGTATAGCATCATACCTGAGTAAATGATGTCAGCCCAGAGGCTGCCGGATTTTTGGTTAGTTTCGGAATACTGTCCACCATAAATAATTTTCCAGCATCTAAATGTCTAAAGAAAGATGAGAGAATAAATCAGCTAATTTTCCAGGAAGAAAAATTGAACAAAATATACCACAATCCAACATTGAAAACTAACAGATCTCATTATGTGAATAAATAAGATGTTTATTTTATATTCTCTATATTAAGTCCAGTATAACCAATGAATGACATTCTCATCATAATTACAAAAAGTGTACAAAGAATTTTATGATTTAAAAACATGAAAAAGATTTATTATTTTTATCCTAAAAAATGTTCCTTTACCTCACATGTGCAAAACAAGTTTATGATAGCCATAGCCTTTTTGAATTCAGATCATAGGCTATAACCATTTTATGGCTTTAAATTGCCAAAAAAGATGTTATAAAGACAATCATTTTGCTAAAAATATTTGTAAAGCATTCCCTTTAAAGGATAAATACATGATGACATATGTTGTATTTAGAATAATTGTAGGAGGGAATGCAGTTTAAATGGGGCTACCAGAGTATAGAGAAGAGAAGGAAAGAATTAGAGTGGAGGGGAGAAATAGTAGGGGGCAAGGAGGTTGAGAAATATAGATGGTGTTAAGAAAGGACAGAGCTAAATATTCAAACCACAGAGTTAACAACATTAAAATCATGAGACCAGAACTATAGCAACAAATCTTAAAAGGTGACTGTTGCCTACGAGGAGGAGTTATGAGAAGGAATCTGGGAACATTTGGTGGAAGGAGGTTAATACTGGTAGTGGGACTAGTCCTGGAACGTTGTATGTTTAATGTAACAGTGTAAATTAATAACTTTGTAAATTATGGTGCTTTAATTAAAAAGTAAATTTAATTCATTACATTTTTAAAATCCTCTGAAGAGAAGTAATTGCAGATGACTTTACACATAAGGAAGTTGAAGATAAGCTACATATCTGTTAACAAGTAAAACAATTTTTAAAAGGAGGTATGCGTGAGGTTTGAGATTATAGTAAATGTTGAATTGAATATAAATTTGTTTGACCAATGAAGCAGTTAAACTACAATACTATATATTTTGATTAATCCCAGAACACAATCTTCTACAAGCAAACTAGATAATTCTAGAGATACCTGTGGCTGGAATTGAAAAATGGAGGTGTTGTTACTGTGTAGAGCAATTCCCTGTCATGAGATTCCAAATCTATAAAATGTAAGTGTTTCTTAGTTATGTAGGCCACCTCTGTTTCCTTGACAACCAAATGACGAGAAACTCCAGGAGCCTCCCTTGGAAGCTGGTCATCCACTGGAATTATATGGATTGTTAGCACCTGAAAAGAAATCATTGGTATCATTAAGTTGAAATATTTTTAAAATTATAAAATAAATTTCACATGTGTTTTAACCTAATTTTAACCTAATCATGGGTAAAAATGTTTTCGGAAACTTGCTATGTAAAATATATTTCCAGTAAAATGATTCATTTTGAGCTATTAAAAAAGAAAATGTTGAGTATTCTTTGCCCGTATTTATTTTAAGAACATGATCATCACAATTAGAGTTAATGCAATCATAAGTGCTATAGATTAGGCATATTATATACAAAATGTGTTCTTTTATTTCTTTACTTCCTTTCATTATCATCCCATTATTTCTTTATGTTTTTCTAATTAGTCACAGATTCTAGAAAGTTTAACATAAATTTTGGTTCCTCTAATTCCACACACTTACTCAAAGCACCAGAGAATCTCAATTTCTGCTTCTAAAAATTCCTATACAGTAGCGATACCTCACTTTCACCTCTAGGTGTCCTCTTTGTTAATAGCCTCCATCCAGCTTTCATCGTTTTTCCCTAACATGTCATCAGATCTCTTAGTCCTAACTCCAATTGCTAACATACGGACTTTTTTTTTTATAATAATTTTTATATTGATCTAAGTGAATTACATCTTTCACAGTAATATTTTAGGTACATGGTGACACTGAATCAGGGGCATTCCCACCCCAGTGTTGTCCTCCCTCCACCCCTGTTTCCAGCCTGCATCCCATATCTCCTTCCTTTTCCCCCCAGGTTGCTAGTATAAGTGGTCCCCTCTGTTTCTAGTTCAGGGGTCTCAAACTCAATTTACCTGGGGGCCGCAGGAGGCAAAGTCGGGGTGAGGCAGGGCCGCATAAGGGATTTCGTTTACCGAATATTCGCAATAAAAAATCGCATTAGTAAGAAAAAAAATCACAAAAAATATTGCATTAAACATTTGCATACCCCGAACGAAACTGCTCGGAGTATGCGAATGTTTAATGCGATTTTTTTCTTACTAATGCGATTTTTTTTTGGGGGGGGGCCCACACCCGGTAACGCTCAGGGGTTACTCCTGGCTATGTGCTCAGAAGTTGCTCCTGGCTTGGGGGACCATATGGGACGCCGGGGGATCGAACCGCGGTCAGTCCAAGGCTAGCGCAGGCAAGGAAGGTACCTTACCTTTAGCGCCACCGCCCGGCCCCACTAATGCGATTTTTATTGCGATTATTCGGTAAGTGAATAATCGCGAATACTGCGATATTTGAAGGCTGGCTGCGGGCCACAAAATGTATGGAGGGCCGCGAGTTTGAGACCCCGGGTCTAGTTTTTTGTAGAATGGGTATCTATTCTGTTGTCGTTGGCTTTGGATTTGGTACTTAAGTCTAATCATTTTTTATTTCTACTTAATGTTCATACAACTGTTTGGTCTTGGTATCCTCCATTATTTCCCCTCAATTTGTGAGGCGGAACAAGATGGTTCAAGTTATGTGGTTCTGTTTGAAGGAAAGAAAAAATAAAATAAAATGGGGCAAAAATCAAACAAGCAAAAAATAGGAGAAGTCCTTCTAGAGGCTATAAATATCAATTTAAGAGAAGAAAGGGACAAAGGAAAAAAAAAACATAACAACAGTGCAAAAAAAAAATAATCAAACAAAAAACCCGAAAAGTACCATAGCAATAAAGACAACACCACACAATAACCACAGTCCTGAAATAAAAACAAAACAAAGCACAAAATAACAAAAAAAAATAAAACAAACAACAATAACAAACCCCCCCAAAAATTAATCTGTGCTTCTTTGTTTTTGGCCTAAGAGTTATAGGGTTTCTCCACCCCTTGACGTATACTGTCATGGGAACATCTACAGGCTCCATATAACATACAGACTTTTAATACTCATAGTATTATCTCCTTAAAAAATAAAAATCCAAAAAAGTTATTTTTTACATTAAAATTTTTGAGAAAGTACTCAGGAAGGTTAGAAATATTTAACTTCAAGTTAGATGCATTATTTTTCAACAACTTTTGGAATATCAACATTATTTTTCACCTTTATCAAAATTCAGGTTAGATATACCATTTTCCAACGTTATCAATATTAACTTTTCAGACATTATTTTTCAACAATTTTTTTGCAGTGCCAGGAATCAATGTGTGCAAGTCACACATTCTATCACAGAGTCACATTACACATACAACAAAGTTCTCTATTCAGTTATATTATATCTCAATTCAGGGAAGCACATCTGGTGTTATTCAGGAGCCACTTCTCATTCTGTGTTCAGTGGTAACTCTTGGTGGTGTTCTGGGGCCCATAAGCAGTATTACAGAATGAATTGGATTTGGCTGCATGAAAGGCAAAAGCCATAACCTCTGTACTATCTGTCTGGTCCCTTAACTTTATATTTTCACTTATATTTCATTTATATTTTCAAAATTAAGTCAGCACTAGAATTACAGGCAACAAACCTGGCTCTGTTCTGAAACAAATCTTTATTATTAGACTATGCTATTTCTTTCATCTGGAATTTTTTTCTCTTGCTATTTATAGCAATTTAACTCTTTCTTACTCTTAAAGATGCTTCTCAGGAGGTTTCTCAATTTTCCAATTGAAATTCATTGTTCCTGAATTTGGTTTATCCTTCAACAGCCTAAAAGCTGTACTCCTGTAATAAATTACTTATCACTCAGGGGTTCAGGTTTATTTCTCTGTGTACCTCATTAATAAATGACAATCACTATCATGGTGTGTGTGGTCAGGATCAAATAAGACACATAGTAGCACAGTGTGTGGGATTAGGTGATCAATAAATTCATTGCCTGTGTCTATTCATAACTTTTATAATAGTATGTAATATATTTATTATTAAAGCATATCAATAATTAAAAACTAAAGGCTGTTATAGAATTAAAGCAACACAATGAGCATCATTTCACTAGTCTCCTGGAGTCTATGTCATGATTTTTTTCCCAATTATAGTTTTTGCTAATCTACAAAGTTCAGAAATTCTCTCTGGGACTTCCTAGCCATACTGTGTATCTGTGAGGCTCCACTTAATTGAAAAACTGGATTTAATAAGGAAACAATAGTTATTGTGCCTTCAAAGAGACCATTTTCCATGCTAATTTATTCTCCAATGTGTTCTTTGTGTAAAAGAATGTTACAAGAATGCTTTTTTTATACCTCTGTAATAATTCTTGGTGGGCACATTTTTCAACATGCTTTATGATGTCCTAACTTGATGTGACTTTACATATTTAGTCATGTTTAAGCAATTATTGTGAGTGTCTGTGGGTGAGAAAAATCCCATCTTAGCAAATTTCATAAAGAAATAAATTGTTCTCATTATACTGAAATTTGGTTGTAACAAAGACATTATCAAACACCCATTCCCAGACAGTGGAAAACTCATGCCCAAACCAAACAATAGGCTCTTTTTGTTTGGCATCCCTCCAATGTACTCAAGACCACAAGCTATCACAGACTTGTGAAGAATTTGAATACTCTTTATTTTGTATCTTCCTTTGAGATGAATACCATTTCACAGCCCTCACAGCTACTCCAAATGTTACTTTGCCCACTCTGCTTTCTGATTTTTATTCTGATAAATAAATGCAAAGACTTGTATGCCTATTACTCATCTAGTACCATTTCATCACTCCCTTCTTCCACATTGTGAGACATTCATATAGAAATGCCAAGTAGAGTTGGTGGTAGGTACACAAATCTGAACTGCTTGCAGGCGATGTGGGAGAGTCAAGAGTAGGGTTTACATGAAGAGAGAGTAAATTTTCTCTCTCATACCCCATCTTTTATACCACTCTCTCCACACACAAGGACGAAAGTAGTAACAAATGTTACTATGACTGCTTTAGAAACCCGTTTAATTAGAAAAGCAAGTGGTAGAGAAATTATGTTGCAAAAACCCTTCGAGGTTTGTTTAACCCTCTGCATCTCACGTTTTGAAATTTGAAAATAGCTTTCATCTAATTTCAAGTAAGATCTCCCAGAATTGTTATCTGTAATTTCTAGTAAGATCTCCCAGAATTGTTATCCGTAGACAGACTTTGGGAATGTATTCCAAGGTCTCCTCTTACCTGTGGCACTGAAAGATTTGGAGGTTCATGACTATCCCACAGGATAAACTCTAAAGAATCTTCAAAGATTTCTCCACCAAAGTGACGATAATAAATGATGCCATTAAATAGATCCCTCTGAAGGAATCCAGAGACAGGATAGCCTATTGGATTGACAAAACATCACACACTTTTATAATTGTACTTACTTCCAAATGCTTTTTCTGCCTAATATGTTACATGCACCTAAAGAATCTTCATTAAAGAATCTTCATTAAATATATACATAAAAGGGTATAAATAATAAAGCAGAAAAATTAAAGTTAATACCTATATTATTACATATACACTAAAAGTAGTGTCAGGGAACTATTTTCAAGAAATACATCTTATGCTAAGCATTTAACACCAATTTTATCAAACCCCTAATCTATTGATTTTAAAAGGGGGTTATGAAATTATTATAACAAAATTTAAACAGTTGTTGCTCATGAATTTTCTTTAGTAATAATTTAGAATAAACCAAAATCCTTTACCATGCTGGAACTTAGCAGACTATTTTTCAGTGTTAAGAGTTATATCCAGATACAACTTTGGAACTTTCTATCAAATAACTGAATAAGTCAAATTAACTGCTCTGAGTCTCAGACTTCCCATGTGCAAAATGGGAATAATCATAGTAATAATAATAATATTTGACCTTATAAACTTGATATCTACCTTAGTACAAATTCTGATATCTTTATGCTTTGTTTCAGGGCCACATTTTTGAGGTACTTAGATGCTACCTTACAATGCTTACAGGACCATTGGTGCCAAAGATAAAACCTGGACCTTCACATGCAAAGTATACACTCTAATGATTTAAGCCATTTTTCCAGACCCAATACAAGTGGTCTTACCTGTCCAGAACTTACCTATCAGACCTGGCCCTGGCTTCTTTATGATCTCTCCAGCCTGTGGAGGTTTTGTGATATTAAAGAAGATGTAATCATCACTAGAGTCCATGTCTGAAGCTCTCAGCATGGAACCCTGGATCAGTATGGTCTTCCCTTCCTCCAGTTCAATGACTACATTGGTTATAAGGAAGGGAGGACTGTCATCCTTGGGTAGGATATTGATGGGGAACTTATGGTGGATGCTGTGATGACCATCAAATATCCTGAAGACTACAAAATCTTTGGTGGAATCACTGTCATCATGATGATAGCGAACAACTCCGGACAGAAGGTCAGCCACACTGAAGAGAAATCCTTTTCCCCCTAATAAAGAGAACAGATATATAGATGATCTAGCAAGGAGATACAAAGAAAGTAGTGATTCCAGATAGAATTTTAAGGAAGTATTGTGGTTCTCTTGCCTAGAAAAACAATAATACTGTGACTCTAGATTCCACGCATCTGGTATTGAATATTGAATAAAATACTCCCTGAGTTTGCATGTGGACAAGTATTTACATTAGTTATTACTTGAGAGATAAAACTACTCATACTGCTCATGAGAGTGAATGAATACAAATAATAGTAAGTATATAATTAATGTTAATTATTTTTCAACTTATTGCTATTATCCCAGAAGAAAGCATGTTTTAAGAGGAGTCATCTCAAGCCAGCACTATCAGCACTATGTGGGAAACTGATAGAAATAAAAGTCCTCATAATACCCGCAAAGCTATTGAGTAAGAATTTCTAGAGTTTGAGACCAGTAACCTATGTTTGATTAAGATATCCATAAGAGTCTAATGGATAGCAAAGCTTAAGAGTCATTAACTTGTAGGTCAAGAGATAGAGCTCTGGTGTCAAATACCTCAGTTCAACTCCTAGCTGGGTCTAGTTTTAAGTCGTTTTATACATTACAAATAAAAATAAGCTTTCTTTATTTTTATAAATACTTTATTTAAGCACATAGTTAAAAAATTGTTCATGATTGAGTGTCTGTCATAGAATGTACACCACCCTTCACCAGTACACTTTTCTGTCACCAATGTCTCCAGTTTCCCTCCCAATTCTCTCATTCCCACCTGTCTCAAGAGCAAGCATTTGATTCAATTCAAGAGCTTAAAGATGCAGTGCTACTAGGGCCCTGTGGTACCAGTAATAACCTGGGTCTCTCCCAGCAGTGCTGGATCCTCCAGGGACACAATTGATAATGCTCAGGTACCTTGGGTCCTTGGGTCAGATGCATGCCAAAGCAATACCATCTCACAGACCTGATAAGAAGTATATTCTAAAGCAGTTCTTCATGCATCAAGAAAGCAAAATAAGGCTTAAAGAAAGAACCAAGCCTATGGTATTATTGAAAAGTGGTCATTCACTGATGTGTGCATTCTAAGACAAATTCTGACTTCACAATCTCCATATATTACAAACATTACAATTCATTTAGACTTGGGTCTGATGCAATGCCATGTATAGAGGTTGAACACTCGCCTCGTACTGTTAGCTGCCCATGTTGAAGACCATCCACAGTGACTAACTGGACAGCATGAATATTATCATTGTCAACGATCTGGAAGTGTTCCCAAGTGATAGCCCGAGACTGCCCCTCCAGGAGATTCAGGCCTGCAGAAGAAAAGAGAATTCTAGGAAGTTCTGATTTTAAACTTGATTTTAGCTTGCTGATTTTAAACCAAGGTTAATTTAATTAATTTTAACTCAGAAAACTAGCTGAAGATTACAATTCACATGATTTTTAAAAAACTACTATTTCATGGTTTTTTTAGTCTTATTTTACTTCGATTCCAATCTGACAACAGATTCCTTAGAATCTATCTATTAGAGGCATGTCAGTGCCAGAAAATAAATACTGGGGAAAAAAAGAACAGATATGATGTGTACAATGATCTCTAGTTCTAAAATATGCACAGAAATTTTTCAAAGGCTATATCTAAACATTTTAAGCAGGCAATAGATCAATATTGCTTTTTCATTTACATTATGAAGACATACATAGGACAGAGAATAGAAAGTGGTTAAATAGGCAAATATCAAATACTTGTGCCAGGCTATTGTTTAATGTTATTAACATAAAGTATCTGACATTTTACAATAAAGGCTGTGTTTTAGTTACATCCTTAATAGACTTTTGTTAACTAGAGAGAATTAAGACATAATGTCCGTGGTCCTAGAATGCTAGAAGAATCAATGGAGAAAGAAAGTGCTAGTCAGCACAAGAAGAAAACAGATACTACCTAACAGATACTATCAATCTCTAGCCAAGTATCCTAAGACCAGTAGAAAGCCTGTCTAGAGTACAGGCTGGTGTGGGGTGGGGAAGGACACTTGGGATATTGGTGATGGGAATGTTGCACTGGTGAAAGGTTTTATATATATATATATATATATATATATATATATATATATAAAGAAGACAGCCTGTGGTAAGCATTGGGACGCCTCATCTTATCTTTTCTTTTTTTATTTATATATATAAATATATATAAATCAAATATATATAATTAAAAAAAGAAAAGAAAAGATAAGGCCTCCCAATGCTTACCACAGGCTGTGTTCTTTACACTGACTGTGTAGAAAGAGGATGTACAGTAAATGCACCCCATATACACCTCAACCCAGACCCTTTGCCTGGTCTGTATTGTGAATGAGGGGACAAAAAAATATCCTGAGACCAGAAATTTTAGTATCATTAATAATTCCCATTAAACAACAACATTCACTTAGAGTCAACTAACAGTCTGCAGGGAGACTTCAAAGGGAGAACTTTTTATATAGACAAGTTGATAACAGTTAAAGATTATGCATTGGTAAAACCCCATTAACATTCCCCTCACATCTGTTCAGATTTCCTGCTTCCTGTCCTTGACATTCGCCTATTTTCTAGCTACAACAGCTCCAGGAATATCTACACAATCAAAATGTTTGGCTGTCATCTTTGTCACATCCAATGACCTTACTTAGTATGTACATATGTATGTGATCTCTCTCTCACTCACACACATAACACAACACAATTTGTTTACATTGTCACTGATGATGGTTTTTAAGTTTTTATTTATGTGATTTTGGGCAATATCCAAAGGTGCTCAGGGACTTCATATGACTCTGTTCAGGGATACCTTGTAGTGCTCAGATCACATGTGATGCAAGTCTTTGAACTAGGGTTGTGGTAGCCACAACCAAATGTTAAGCTTTGTACAATTCCTCCAGGCTCAATCACTTCATAGTTTAAATAACACACACACACACACACACACACACACACACACTTTAGCAGAACTTATCATTATTGCTTTTAAGTGTTTTAAATGCTATTGATGAAATTCAAAGAAAAATATTTATTTTCATTATACATTAACATTTTACTTAAATTTATATATTGCATTTTAAGCACTCAGAAATTAAAGATACAGAAAAGACTTTCTTTGTTTTATGGTTTCTCTTCTACATGAATTTTGATTTCTAAGTAAATTCCACTTAAAAATGGGACCTGGAGGGAGCAGGCATGATAGCACAGTGGTAGGGCATTTGCCTTGCATGCTGCCAACCCAGGACAGACCAAGTTCTATCCCCAACAACTCAGATGGTTCCTTGAGCCTGCCAGGAGTGATTTCTGAGTGCAGAGCCAGGAATAACCCCTGAGGGAAGCCAGATGCGACCCAGAAAAACAAACAAAAAATAGGACAGTAGATTATAGTCTTCTACATCTTCCTTCAGTTCCTCTGAAAAATCTGTTAGCAATCTGTTCTCTCTCAATCTAAATGAGCTAGTTCAATATCATAAGTCACTTTTTTAAATTTAGTCACATAAAAGATGTCCTTTTGACTTATCTTCCACAGAGAAAAAAAGTTGGCTTTAAAATCCAGAAATTCTGGATTTAATTTTCTTTTTTTTTTTTTTTGGTTTTGGGTCATACCCGGCAATGCTCAGGGGTTATTCCTGTCTCTACACTCAGAAATCACCCCCAGCAGGCTCGGGGGACCTTATGGGATGCCAGGATTCGAACCAGCGACCTTCCGCATGCAAGGCAAATGCCTTACCACTGTGCTATCTCTCTGGCCCCTGGATTTAATTTTCTAACCCATCAGCTTGAAGTCAAAAACAACTACTGGTGCCCTTAGGTTATTTGGGTTTCAATTGCCTCATGTGTGAAATGGAAATAAATCTGCTTTTCTTTCGTGATCCATTTACTTTCTTGAGTTCCTTTCAGGGTGAGGCTGTTGGCATTTGTAATCACCTGTGTTCCAGGATACTCTTGGGGCATTTGTATCCGCTGTTCTAATGGAAATGTGGACTGTGATGGGCTCACTCCTTCCAAAGAAGAAGTCATATACCTCCAACTCTACCTGTGAACAAAGAGTTGCATGATAATTAACATGGACAAGTTATAACCTGAAATATCATTGTTTTTTGCAGTCTACTCCACAGATGAAGACAAAACACACTCTAGTTTCTGCTTGTATCTGATACCTTTTCAGACATGCTAATCTTTCTTGGGCATTAGACCTTTATTAATACTTAAAATTTTTATCTCTGTAAAAGACTTTTTTCCTGAGATAAGCATACTGTACAGTACAGAATGAGTGTATTACATATTTATTTAAATGGCCCTGTATCTACTAAGGAGGCTGGATCAGTAGAAGGTCAGACCACAAGGGTCTTTTTCAAATACGTAGGCATAATGAGGAGTAGTATGAAAGTGTTGGGGATGGTTTGAGACTTACAAATATGAGGGATCCAGTCTCATTACTCACATCTGTCATTTAAAGGTCAAGAATACTATTAACATCCTACCATGCATAAATTCACCCTCTAGGACAGATGATTAGTTAATCCAAAATATTAATGATACCCTAGAAGATTCCCCTAGAATCTTAGAATCCTAGAATTCAGTCTAGGAGTATCTCTCAGTGAGGCATATTGTTAAGTATCTAGACTTTAATTGTTCCCATAAAACTCAATAAACTAATAAGTGGGACTGCATTTAACATTATTATGAGCTATGTCTGTGTTATATAACAGATATCACTGAAGAAAGATGAGATATAATTCAGAAATGAAGGTCATTCCAACCTACTTAGGTAAGGTCTGTTCAAAGGAATAAGGGAAATAAAAACAAAATATCAGCCAATAATATCAGATTCAAGAAATCCAATAAAAAGAAACAAACTCTCCACAAGAGAGAGATGCCTTTCTGGAGCACAACATAGATCTTCAAGAGGCTGATTCCTGCAATGACGTATTATGGATTTTTTCTTCGAATAAATATAGGCCCTGATAAAATGTCTAATTATTCACAACTGAAATAGAGGGCTGCCTTGGCATTGTAGTCCAGCTTCAGGCCCTTGCTCTGCTCTCAGAATCCCACCCAGGTAAATAAATGACAAGGTTCTCTAGAGACTTAGAGCTTCTGACCTCCATCATCTGCAAAGTGCCTAAGTCCCAATGAGAAAAATAGAATGTTACTTCTAAAAGACTGATCATCTATTTGAAAGAGTTTTACTATAAGATTTCTATTATGCAATAAAAGCAAACACAAACAAGAAGCAGGCAGAATTGATGATGAACTTAAGGTTAAATCAGACATACAATGAGAAGGATTAGAGAATAAAGGAAGGTGAAGGCAGGAAAAATGAAAGACTGTCATCAGTCTGTATTATTTTGTTGTCCCTTGAGTCAAAAAGTTGAAAAATGCTAAATTAGAGGAAGTACAATTTGAGAACCCCAGGAACATTTAATAAACCTGAACTCAACTCTGTTTCAATCTAGCTCATTTCTATTTTTTATCCTGTTTGAATCAAATTTCTGGTAGGTCTTGATGTATATGAAAGGTTATGATGTACAAGTCTGGAGCCAGCTGTTCTTCACTCCCATGAAAAACAAAACAAAAGGATTGAAGCTGAACTTGCAGCAGGAATGTTTTAGGTTAGATTGAAAAAGAACTTGCCTAATGCAAAATGTTTGTTATTGAAGTTGGTTATCAAATGATCAATAGAGTCAATAGTATTAACTATATGTTAGGGCTCCCACTAAGAGCCCTCTCGGGGCTGAAAGGGATAGTACAGCAGGTAGGATACTTGCCTTTTATAAACTGACATAGATTCAATCCCCAGCAGTCCAGATAGTCCCTTGACCCCTATCAGGAGTGATACCAAAGCAGAGTCAGGATGGTGAAACCAACCTGACCCTTCACCAAAAATAAAAAAGAGCTCTCTCAAAGAATTCCAAAAAATTCTCTAACCCTTGCATTGTTGATTCCTGGGCCAAACAGGGTCCCAGAAATATATTTTAGTCTGCAACACATATTTTAAATATTGAATGTTTTCTTACTTCTAAATGAAAATATTTTTGAACAAGTTTCACTAGGCACTGTGCCTCTAGCTAGCTGAAACCTAGTCTCCTTACTTTCTAAGAGCCAAAGTGTCCTTCAAGGTAGGTTTGCTCCTGTGCAACACCTGCTGCTTTGGGCCTTTGAAGAAACATTCTGATTGAAAGGATAGATTCTCTTGTGAGACAAAGAATAAATACAAAGGATTCTGAAGTCAAGGGTAGTGGCTTAAGTAACTGAGAATCCCCAATCTATGTGGTGCCTTGAGTGGCTTCCCTCTTACCTCATAGTGTCTTCTTTCAGAATGGCTGCTGTTTGGAGGCTGATAAGCAATCTGCATGTCACTCAGATCTTTCCAGGTGAATGAGGAGATCGGTCTGGTATGATCCGACAGGTGAGTCATATAGCCTTCAAGTGGGGCTCTAGTAATGTTGAACACCAGTAAGGGTTTGGGGGTCTCATCCTCTTCACAGTCCACAACTGATGTAGTCAGAGAGGTCAAGATGAACTGATCCACTTCCAAAATAAACATGGCCATGAAGGCAGCTCTTGGAATCTGATTGGGAATGCCAACTCTGATGTACACAGGCAACCACATGCTCTCTGACTTTTGAAGGAAAAGAAGGTTGGAAGGAGGAAATAAAATAAATGAAAATGCAGCACACAACATTAATAGAGTGAATGATATAAGCCTCGGTTCCCAGTAGTACTCCTATGGTGAACCAGCTGAAACTTTGCTGCTTGTTAGAGTAATCATAACTAATTGCCTCCGGAACTCTGACCTAACAAAACTGGTATTTTTATTTATTCTTGTTTACTTTTTTATGGGAGTAGGAATCTTCCCAAGCAGTGCTCAGGAGCCCCAGGGGCCCCACCTATAATTCTTTTAATTTTCTTTCACCATTTGTATTGAGGTACCAACATTAGAATGCAAATTGTTCCAAATCTAGAGCCCAATCACCCATGCTGAGAACATAAAAACAGTTGAGAGAGTTTAGAGCAAGGAATTTATTTGGAACAAGAGGGTGTTGGGTTGTGTTAAGTCACAATTCCAATCCTCAACACCACAAACCCCCAAGAAGCAAGAAGAGGAACAAAATACATGATGGACCATGTCTCTAGTGTCAAGATATGCATTTCCTTTGGACTAGTTGTAAAAAAATTTTTTCAAGTAAACAGGACTGAAGCAGAATGCTTATTTAAAAAAATTCAGTGACCAAAGGCAGAAAGGATGATGGTGGCTGAGCTGTGATCAATTTATATTTGTATGTACCTTATGTATAGGAAGATTCATGTTCCCAGAAATAAGTCCAGTAGGACAGAGGGTTGCAGTGACTTTTTAGAGCACATGAAGCCGGAGGTGGAAATAATATCCCTATGAACTGAGGAAAGAATTACAAGTGACCATTCATGCTAGAAATACATCCTCCCAAGAGGAGATATCCTTCAGTGAGAAGAATCCTGTTTTGTAAGACAGTCTCCTGAGTAATCATAAAATTGCCCCAGAGACAAAAAGCAGCTTGAAACATCTGCCAGACTCAGAAGGCATGAAGTAACATTCCGTCAGTGCCAGATCAAACAAGACCTCTCCCTCCAACACATCCACCAAACTACCACCAATCCCCACCTAGTCTGGATGTTCAGAAATTATTAGCCTGCAAAATTCTAAGAGAGAAACAAAGAGATTAAGATCATTAACGACTGCCCTTTCTCACTCTCTGATTTCTGAAGATGAATAACATAAAAAGGCATCCCAGAATTTAGATAATTCATGTGCCACTAAAATAGAATCTTTATGATCTATAACTTGGAAATGAAAAAAAAAAGAGGGGGGGGGGAATCATAGGTATTAAGGACTCCTGCTGACCAATAAAACCAAATGAGCTCCTAAACAGATTTACAATGTGGATACAAATGTGAAAGGAGGGGCCGGAGAGATAGATGGAGGTAAGGTGTTTGCCTTTCATGCAGAAGGTCATCAGTTCGAATCCCGGCATCCCATATGGTCCCCTGTGCCTGCCAGGAGCAATTTCTGAGCATGGAGCCAGGAGTAACCCCTGAGCACTGCCGGGTGTGACCCAAAAAACCACCAAAAAAAAAATGTGAAAGGAGCTCAAGTGAAATAAATGATGAGATAAAGCAAGAATAAGAATGATGCATTTGAATTAAAGTTGCAAATTATATAAATAATTGTTTTTAATTTTAAAACAGCCTTGTTAATGACACATAAGAAACTTAAGTTACACTACTTTGATAAAAAAAAAAACATAACTAATATATTTAAGAAATCCAAAAAAAAAGAAATCCATCCTTCTCTTCCCCTCCACTTCCTTGCATGAATTAAGATAACAATAAAACAAAGTTTTGTAGAATTTTTCATCTTAAATATGCTTTACATGAAGATTAGGTTAATAATGCCTTCTTAGAAAATTTTTCTTTTTTACTTAAAAATAATTGTAGCCTCGAATGTTAATTTAAAAAGATGTAATTCAGTATAAATTTTTGGTATGTTGAAAAATGCTTCCCTCTTTTCCACAGGATAATTATATAAAGCCTGGGAGAGGAACAAAGAACAGACAAAAGGATAAGTAGGATTAATGCTCATCTCACATATGAAGGAAACAAGAAACCACATTTCTTTTTTATTGTAAATATTAAAATAATGGTTAGGGCCAGAAACATAGTTCTGAGAGTTGAATACCTAAAAGTCTGGACTCAATCCCTGACTCTACATGGTTCAAGAACCCCTTTTGCTCCAAAGCAAAGATCTAGATTCAATCCTCAAGCAACACTAAGTATGGCCCAACCCCTGCCCCTTGAAAAATTAAGTAAAAATATAGACATAGGTTGAATATTTAAAAGTGTTATATCCTATTAGGACATAAACTATGGTATAGAAGGCTTTTCAATTAGTAAGCAAAGAATCATATTCCATATTTCAAAACAAATTTGTAGTTAATAAAAGAAAAACTAAAGGGCAGAAAACATAATATCAAAAAGATTCATATACCTCTTATTATGAAAGAATATGTAGCTTGTATTTTTTTCAAGACAAATAATTTGAAATTAAAAGTTCAGTTACTTGTGCCTTACAGGAGAGGCACTTAAAATTATATGCAAAGATTATAAGTATGAAAACACTAGTTTATCATAAAATAAAAAAAAACATGTAACCATATTTATTTCCAGAAAATGATTAATTCAAGGCAAGAAACATTTTAAATGACAGTGTAAGAACAGTTGATATTTATAAAACATGCAAGACCAGGATTCCTATAAGCATCATTATATTTAATATTATTCTGACCAAATCAGTGAGGAATAGAGCAAAAATAAGAGGAATAATTACTGGAAAAGAAAAGACAAAATTATTATCATTAGCAAAAGATATAATTACAGTCTTTAAGAGTCTAAAGAATTGAAAAATTCTTAGAATAAATGAATTCAAGAAAGAAACCATATAAAAGAAAATTGTGTCTAAAAAAATGCTTTCTTAGTTTATTCTCAGTAACCAATAAGAAAATTGAAAGGAAGAGATCTATTCACAATTTCACAAACACTGTCAAAAACTGGACTTAATAAATGTACTCAAATTACATGGAGAAAATTGCAAATTTTACAGAAAAATCATTGAACATTTGCCTACATGAAGTGAGATGTCACATTTCTGGGTTTATTTTAGTAAATTGCTGTATAAATACTCCAATTCTTCACAAAATTGTTATGATTTTAATTCAATGCTGACAAAAGTATTTTGAAGAAATATTTTTTAAACGCACTCATTAACCAGAGAAATAGTCTAGGGGTTTTTGGTAGCCTTTTTCACAAGACTACCAGCTTCATCCCTAGTACCTTATATGGTCCACAAGAACATCCAGAAAGTAATCCCTAAACATAGAATCAAGAATTTAAAATTTTTAATTAAAAAAATTTAATAGGTGAAAATGAAGAAAATTATGAAGAGAAAAGTTTAAGAAGCATTTAACTGCAAAATAGTAATGAATATTATATATAATTATAGAATATTATATATTATAAAATTATAAAATATTATAGATATATAATAATATGGTATTGGCACAAAAATAAGTGGACAAATGTAAGAAACAAAAAAGATTGCCTTGAAGAGTATAAATTATCTTTTTATGCAATAGAAGAACTATTGAAAATAAATAGAAAACACTATTCAGCAAATAGTGTCAAAACTACCTACTTGTAAACAACTTTCTCCTAGGTTTCATAATAAAATTTATTTCAGATAAATTGAAGATATACATAATAAATGTATATAAAGCCTTTTAAAATTTAAAGAAATTATGGGTAAATAGCCATCACTTGATATGTTTGCTCAAGTGTTAAATAAAAGAATGAGAGACAAAGGTTCAACTACATTATAAATCCAATTCTATAAAACAAAAATCTTAATACAGAAGACTGTATTAAGTGATTAAAATAATAAAATAAGTAATAAAATAATGAAGTCCTGATCTAATATACAGAAGAAAAGAAAAAGGATTAGAGCCAGAGAAATAGTTCAACAGGTCAAGTGCATGCCTTCAGAAAGCCCTGGCTGAATCACAGCACTACATGAATAGGAGCAACCTCTGCATACTAAGACAGACGGACTTAAGCACCACTAAATATGGCTCAAAAACAGAAGAAAATAAAGAAAAGACGGGGCTGGAACTATAGCACAGCGGTAGAGCATTTGCCTTGCACGTGGCTAACCTAGGACTGAAAGAGGTTCAATCCTGGTGTCCCATATGGTTCCCCAAGCCAGGAGAGATTTCTGAGTGCATAGCCAGGAGTAACCGCCGAGCATCAAGAAAGAAAGAAAAGGAAGGAAGAAGGAAGGAAGGAAGGAAGGAAGGAAGGAAGGAAGGAAGGAAGGAAGGAAGGAAGGAAGGAAGGAAGGAAGGAAGGAAGGAAGGAAGGAAGGAAGGAAGGAAGGAAGGAAAGAAGGGAGGGAGGAAGGGAGGGAGGGAGGGAGAGGGAGGGAGGGAGGGGGAGGGAGAGAGAAAGAAAGAAAGAAAGAAAGAAAGAAAGAAAGAAAGAAAGAAAGAAAGAAAGAAAGAAAGAAAGAAAGGAAGGAAGGAAGGAAGGAAGGAAGGAAGGAAGGAAGGAAGGAAGGAAGGAAGGAAGGAAGGAAGGAAGGAAGGAAGGAAGAAGGAAGGAAGGAAAAGAAAGGGGGAAGCAGAGAGAATAAAAGGAAAGAAAGAATGAAAGAAAGAAAGAAAGAAAGAAAGAAAGAAAGAAAGAAAGAAAGAAAGAAAGAAAGAAAGAAAGAAAGAAAGAAAGAAGGAAGGAAGGAAGGAAGGAGAAAGAAAGAAAGAAAGAAAGAAAGAAAGAAAGAAAGAAAGAAAGAAAGAAAGAAAGAAAGAAAGAAAGAAAGAAAGAAAGAAGGAAGGAAGGAAGGAAGGAAGGAAGGAAGGAAGGAAGGAAGGAAGAAAGAAAGAAAGAAAGAAAGAAAGAAAGAAAGAAAGAAAGAAAGAAAGAAAGAAAGAAAGAAAGAAAGAAAAGAAAGAAAGAAAGAAAGAAAGAAAGAAAGAAAGAAAGAAAGAAGAAAAAAGAAAGAAAGAAAGAAAGAAAAGAAAGAAAGAAGAAAGAAAGAAGAAAGAAAGAAAGAAAGAAAGACGGAAGAAGGAAGGAAGGAAGGAAGGAAGGAAGGAAGGAAGGAAGGAAGGAAGGAAGGAAGGAAGGAAGGAAGGAAGGAAGGAAGGAAGGAAGAAAAAGGAAAGGAAAGGAAAGGAAAGAATTCATGTTTGAAGATAAAGTGTTCAAAGTGAAAGAAGTTTTGCATCAAAACAAAGAGACAACAGATACTAGTTCTTGGAAGGTATAAGAGCTTCCAAGGCACGGACAATTGTAAACCTTAGAACCATGTATGAAATTTCTCAATTCACCACTGCAAAATGTCTGCAACTCTTTATTTTGTAGTGGTGAAATTTCTCAATTCACCACTACAAAATAAAGAGTTGCAGACATGGTGCCGAAGTGATAGCACAGTAGGTAAGAAGTTTGCCTTGCTTATGGCTGATCCAGATTCAATCCCGTATGGTCCTCTAAGCCTACCAGGAATGATTTCTGAACACAGAAGCAGGAAAAAATGTCTGAGCACTGCCACGTGTGGCTCAACTGCTGCTCCCCCCAAAAAAGAATTGCAAGCCAGAGAGATAGTACAGCAGGTAGGGTACTTGCCTTGCACATAGCCAACCTGGATTGATCTCTAGCATCTATATAGTCCCCAAAGCCAACCAAGAATGATTCCTGACTGTAGAGCTAGAAGTAAGCCCTGAGTACCACCAAATGTGGCCCCAAAACAGAACAAATCCAAACAAATGTGGCTAACAAATTACTTCTAAACATGATTATCATTTGTAACTAGTAAAATATGCACAACACTTTATATGTACCAGGCTTTGTGCTAAGTAGTACCAAATTTTGTCTTCTGAAGTTACTCTAAGAAAAAGGTACTATTACCTTCCATTTTAAGACTTTTGAAAATGAAGCATAAGGTTCAAAGTAACACAACTAGTGAAGAAAACTTTTGAACTCAGGCAATCTAAGTCCAGTATTCACACTCATAACTATTAGTGTGAGTCATGACCATACCTGGTCAATATTACTAGGCTACTTTCTATTTTTTCCACACATCTCAAATCAAAGATTCTATATCGTAATCTATCAAGTCCTTTTTATTCCTTCTCTTATCAGTTCGTTGGGCTAACACGTCTCAATTAGTGAATCTCAAGGAAAACCTCCATGAGAAGTCATTGTGAAAGATGAAAGTCTTTTATAAATGTAATCCTGGGTTATATTACCTCAGTTGAAATCTGAGCTCTTTAAGTAGTTATGGCCACCTACACAAAGTGCAGAGGGCATAATTAATAGAGTACCCCATGGAATATTTCCTAAAAGTGGATTCTATTTTCGATAGTAATTTCAATGTGAAGAGATTAACGAGGGGCAAGGGCAGGAGAAATTAAAAGAAATTGAGAGATGGAGGAATTTGGGGCGTTTTCTTCTCTTTTTTTGTTTTGTTTTTGTTTTTGTGGTTTTTGGGTCACACCCGGCAGTGCTCAGGGGTTTTTTCTGGCTCCATGCTCAGAAATCGCTCCTGGCAGGCACAGGGGACCATATGGGACGCTGGGATTCGAACCGATGACTTTCTGCATGAAAGGTAAACGCCTTACCTCCATGCTATCTCTCCGGCCCCAACGGCGTTTTCTTCTTGATCTAGTCTTTTGAAACTTTTGAAATTTCAAGATTTCAAAATCTTTTTTGTTTGTTTGTTTTTGTTTTGTTTTGTTTTGTTCTTTCGAGCCACACACGTTTGATGCTCAGGGGTTACTCCTGGCTAAGCACTCAGAAATTGCCCCTGGCTTGGGGGGACCATATGGGATGCCGGGGGATCGAACCGGGGTCGCGATCTTTCCTTGGCTAGCGCTTGCAAGGCAAACACCTTATGTCTAGCGCCACCTCGCCTGCCCCAAGATTTCAAAATCTTGAAGAGTGAACATGATGTGACCTGCTACAACAATAAAAACTGAGACTGTGGACCAGGGAGATGGCTCAAGAATGAGCACAGTTGAGACTATCACCTGAGCACAGCCAGATACAATTGAGAATTCCCCTCCACTCCAGTTTCCATCCCCTACTGCAATAGGGTTTTATATATATATTTCAAGTCCTTAATAGGTGAAAACAGGTCTAATAAAGTAATAATAAATAAGACATCAAAATGGTGTGTTACCAAAAGTCACATGACAAAATGAAGATGATTAGGAGAAAGAGGAAAAGTTTAACATGAAATTTGCCTCCATTCATCACAAGTTGCCTTAGCAATGGTAAAGCTAGCAGAGAGCCAGGAAAAGAAAATTATATGTTGATATATAAAAAAATCTATCTTAAGCTCTTACTCATAGAACAAGTTTTCAATTGTCATGAGTCACTAAGCCATTACACCCACAATATCACAGGATCTGGCAAGGAAGCCCACATGAGCAGCCCAATGAAAATGAGTGAACATGATTATCATTTTTAACTAGTAAAATATGCACAACACTTTATATGTATCAGGCTTTGTGCTAAGTAGTATCAAATTTTGATTTGGCAATTTGGCAATCAAAATATTGCCAGATCAACTGGCAATACAGATATATAATCCCCAACTTTACCTTATAGATGATTCTGCTCCTGCTATCTGTGAGGTCCAGTTGGATGGGGATATAATCAATGTTGGGAGAGGGGGGGCTCATATGTTGATATCGAAGCCCCATCAGCAGAAAATCCTCGCAACTCACTTTAAGACTACCTATTTTCTTCAGTCCCAGGGTGCACCTTCCACCTGTACACTTCAGTTCTGTTCCCAGTTCTAAAATATACATTTTTGAGTTAATATAATCACTTATATACCATTGTAAAATTAACAGCCAATAGTTTTCCCATATTTATCTCTCTTATTGCCTGAGAATATGAATTTTTGTACTCTACAATACCATTTTTCTGAAAACCTGTAACTTCCTTTACTGAGAAAAAAGTTGACCAGTGTTTCACCAGGCATTTGCCCTCCAAAAGAAACATTAAGAGGGAAAAAGTATAAACAAATAATAATTTGTGGGGTTTTTTTCTGTGCTGGAACATTTCCACAAAGAGACTGATATCTCCCTAGAAGCATTCTATAAACTAGCTCTTCTTTCTTTTAGCACACACTTCCACAGCTTAGCATGTATGGAAAAATCTACTAGTCGTTGAAATTCTTTCTCCATTTTGCTTATCAAACTTAATTTTTTTTCTGACCTTATTCTTTTACTGGTACTTAACTTAAGCATATTTTAGTTTCCAGGAGCTACCTGATCTCTTCCACTGAAATATTTATTTGGATCTCTAGAAGTCCTTATGGCTCTGTCCATTAGGATTTTTCACTCTTGTAAATGAAATACATAAGCCACTTATTTTTCAGGTGGACTTTTGTACATTTTCCTAGTATAAAAAACTGATATTATATTTTTTAAATATAACAATGGTTAAAAAGATTAACTGAGAAGACTAATGTAAAACATTCCTTTGGTTATAAATGTTGCCTAGATTCAAGCCATTATATGATGACAATAATTCATTTTATTTCTTGGTCTTATAACATTATTATGCACACAGAAGGTATCCAGTGTATTTCAATGGAATAAATAACATAAAAACATCAACTTATTCAGACTAAAACCATCTCTATTGCCTATCATCTTCACCTTATATGTGTTCAAAAGTTAATAACTCATCAATCCACTTACTGCTCTTAAATTTGTCATTGATACTATTAATAATATTAGTGAGTATATACTATGGATCAGACTTTCATAAACACTTAGAGTATGTCTCTCACTCTAACCTTACAAAAACTATAGAAGAGCTATTGTTTTTGCCAATATTATAGAGACCTAGACAGCTTAATTAACTTGCCCAAAATCACACAGAAAATAGCATAGGCAATTTTTAAAACTGAGTCTGATTCCAAAATATATACTTCTTAATCACTCAGCTACATTTTCCAACCAACTACAAATTATATCAAATAAAACTGTGTTACAGTGGAAAATGACTATGTATAGATAGCATTGTCAATTTTAGTAATCTCCAGATAAATATTAAAATATATCATACGAGACTCAGGGAATAAACTATGTGGCTGATCTCCACGAGGTTCTTCTGGCCGAGGCTGTACCAGAACTATCTGGCCATGGGCTGGCAGCTGAGTTCCCACAGGGTCCAGCCTGACTGTACATTCCAGGCTAGCTGTCCTATCATAATCAAATCTGAGCAGGTTCTTATCAATGGCACGAGACAGGCCATAGAATTCAGACACCTCCAGTACATTGTTGCTCATATGAATGATGGTACAGTCTGATTCCAAAAGATAGACTGGCAAGATAAAGGTTTCTGTGAAGGTGTCTGTCTCAGTAAATCTATGGAGAGAAAAGAAAAAGGCAATATCTATTGGTGCTCAGTTACTTCAATACTTATGTATATACATTGATTGACATGTAAATGTTGGCCTTTGCAAAATTCAAAACAATTGGTTGAGGTTTGGATTTTGTTTTCTATTCAATTCCTAGTCTCTATCTTCCTCTCATTTTTTTGCATCTTATTTTTTCTCTATCCAATGACCTTTTATACAATATCACTCAAACTCATCATCTACAGTGATAGTGACTGGTCTACGCTCAGAGACTCATTCCTAAAATATATGGAATTAAGAATACTGACCATGTACAATTGATTAACCAAGTTTTATCTCAGGAGTTGAGGGTTGAAGAGCTAGTGAAGTATCAAGGTCTTTCTGATCTTCAGATAAGAGTCACTAAAGTATACAATGCATAAGAATATGAAATTCAGTGGAATTTTAAACATAGTGACAAGGTATGCTACCACCATGATTATCAAATTTCAGAATATTTTCATACCAGAAAAAAGTAATACCTATTATTAGTTACTTCCAATGGTCCCATCCTAACTAATTAATGTACTTTGTTTTTTTTATTATAATAATATCTTTATTTAAACACCATGACTACTAACATATTTGTAGTTGGGTTTGGTTTCAGTCATAAAAAGTACACCTTTCCTTTGATTATTGCAACCTTCCCACCACCAATGTCCCCCATTTCCCCTACCTGTCTTCAAGACAGGATTCCAGGGGCCGGAGAGATAGCACAGTGGTAAGGCATTTGCCTTAGATGCAGAAGGACGGTGGTTCGAATCCCGGCATGCCATATGGTCCCCCGAGTCTGCCAGGAGCGATTTCTGAGCATAGAGCCAGGAATAACCCCTGAATACTGTCGGGTGTGACCCAAAAACCAAATATATATATACTACTATTGTCATGATAGTTATTAAGCAGTTATTTCTCTAACTCCACTCACAACTTTGTGGTAAGCTTCATATCATGGGCTGGTCCTTCCAACCTTCATCTCTATTGTCTCTGGGTATTATTACCATAATATCTTCTATTTTTCTTAAATCCCACAGATGAGTAAGACTATTCTGTCTTCTCTCTTCCTCTGACTCATTTCACTTGCATAATAGTTTTCATGACCATCCATGTATAGGAAAATTTAATGACTTAATTTTCCCTGACAGCTGCATAGTATTCCATTGTCAAGACCCACTTATTAATATGGTATATATACTCCCTAGACAGTGCTCAGTACCATATCACTTAGTTTTCTAGAATGCTCTATACACAATCTAATATATGAAGCTTTTTCCCAGTGAAGTTTACCCTCACCTACCAGAATTGGTCCAGAAACTCGAAAAGCTTTATATTAGACTTTCCAGCTTTAATTTCTTTTTCTTTCTCTCTCTTCCTCTCATTTTTTTAAACATTCTGTGCCATTTCACCTGGGTCTGCTTTTCAACTGTAACCCATGGATCGATACTTAGAGTCTGTCTATATATGCCCTTGTGTGTATATATTAGCCATACCAGTGTCTGTTTAATGTCTGTCTGTAATAGATATAATATGAATTTCATGGCATAGATCTCCCCATATAGTACTCATTACCATATCACTTAGTTTTCTAGACTTGAAAAATATGATTGTTTTCAAGAATGCTCTATATACAACCTAATATAAGAAACCTTTCTTCAGTAAAGTTCACCATCACCAATCATGATTGGCCTAAAAAAAATGAAAAAACCTTTACATTAGACTTGCCAGCTCTATATATACTTTTTCTTGTTTTGTTTTGTTTTGTTTTTTGTATTTTAAGTGTTCTTTCCCATTTCAGCTCTGTAAATGTAACCCATGAATTGATCCTCTGTGTCTGTCAATGTATGCACATGAGTGTATGTGTTCGCCACACCAATGTCAGTCTAATGTCTATTATAATAAAGATAATCTCTAGCCTGTATGTTATTCTCTTCCAATCATATATAATTACTTCCCCCCCTTTGCTTACCACCTTACAAACCCTTTTTCAGCCATTCATGTTATTTCCCCCCATTTTACCCTTTTTAACCCTCAGTTCTTAACTCCTCTCAAAGCAGACCATGCTACCCACCCCAGCTAGCTGCCAAATAGCTCCCAAAGTGAAAAGATAGATTCTTAGTCTGAGAAGAAACTGACACTCTGCTGCTACTGATTTGTTCTCAGCAGCCCTTTCTCCTCCACTTCCCTTCATTGTGGACTTTTGCTTGTTACCAGATTTGATTGTTTAGAATTCCCCCTCTTGAGGACATTTCCTGATAGGTGACTGCTGGGAGCCATTTTCCTTAGAATACACAAAACCAAACCACAGGTTGAAGCTGCACTCTGGATTTTACCCCTCCCCTGACTACTTCAAAAGACTTAAAGGGACATGTACATCTCCTTTGAATATTTCTTTAGATGTATCCTTTAGTAGGCATACCGTGATTAAATATTTTCTTATGCAACAGCAATTTCCCACCCCATCCTCAGGATCTGTTTAGTATGGAATTCTAGTAGATAATTCTGCTTAGAGTTCATTTCAGAATTAGGTTAAGGGGATTGTGGGACTTGTTACCTCAGCCCCACATGCACCAGTAATACCTTGTGGCATTGTTCCTCTCTGTAGCGACACATTAAAATGGGAAAAGTTTACATATGCAAACAAGTTCTTATCTAATAGAGATATGAACACAAAAATTTTATACTGCAGAGGGGCCTTACACCCTGAACATTGGCATAGTGACTTAGCTTAGAATTTAGATCGGACATTATGGACAATCACAGTTTTCTACACCATACCAGGAATAAAAAAATCTACCAAGAAAGGCCCTGCTACTGTCATGGCACCGACTTACTCCAAAGAGGGTCTTTATGACACCCTGACAACTTGGTAACAGCAACAGTCAGCTTTTTAGGACAGGATTCTCTGCATTGCTACCTAATGGTGAGATGAAACCAGAAGACACTACACATCACCCAGACACAGGATCTCCAAGAAAACCAGGATCTATAACTATAGAAACCTGACAGCAACAACCATGACAGTGGAGAGCTTTTACCAGGACCACCGAGAATGACGCAACCTAGTATGCCTGGAGCCTAGAGTTGGTCTTATGCCAGAATACTTCATGGGTAAAGTCTCCCTTTTTTTAGGTCAAGAGTTTTTCCTTTCCATTTCTTTCATATTTTGTTGTGCTTATGCAAACAAACAACAACTGCCACATACACACATCTTTTAGGTGTATTTTTGTATATCCTAGCTTTAAAAAAAAAGGAGTTTACTAAACCTTATGTTATTGTATTAATGACTTATTGGAGATACAATAATTGTCATGAAAATAGTTGCTAATCATCTTTTTTCTTTTTCCAATATTACTATTTTATTTTTATTGTATGTTTAGAATTTTTTTCTATTTCCTCATAGCTTCACTTTCTGTCATACTGAAACAAATGTATTATGATCAGTTATGTCAACTATGTGATACATTTTCTTTAAATAAATAAATTAAAATTTTTAAAAAAAGACAAGTGCCTTAACTACTGTATTCTTCCAGCAGTGTCTTACTTTTTTTCCACTTTAATAATGGTCTCAAGGTTCTATCATGTTGTAGGAATCAATATTTCACTCCTTTTATTACTAAATAATTTTCCCTCCTTGAAAATACTACATTTGTTTTGCATCCATCACTTTGGTTTTTTCAATTTTTTATTAGTATGAAAAATGCTGCAATGAATATGTAGCACTACAATTAATTCTTAAAAATTGTTATTTAGGGGCTGGCGGGGTGGCGCTAGAGGTAAGGTGTCTGCCTTGCAAGCGCTAGCCAAGGAAAGATCGCGACCCCGGTTCAATCCCCTGGCGTCCCAGGGGCAATTTCTGAGCACTTAGCCAGAAGTAACCCCTGAGCATCAAACGGGTGTGGCCCAAAAAAAAAACAAAAAAAAATTTTTTATTTAAACATAAATTTTAATTTCTTTTTGTGTATCTCTAGGAGTAAAATTGCTAGATCTTATGTGGTCACTGTTGAACTATTTACTAAAAATATTTTTTCATTTAATTTTAGGATATTTATATATATATAATATTTAAGCACCATGATTACAAGTATGATTGTAATTGGGTTTCAGTCATAAACAGAACACCCCCTTTAACCAGTGAAACATTCCCACTACCAATGTACCCCTCCCTCCTTCCCAACCCCTACCTGTATTCAAGGCAGGCATATAAATTCTTAATTCTAATATTTTTTTGGTTTTTGGAGGGCTTCACCCAGTGACGCCCAGGGGTTACTGCTGGCTATGTGCTCAGAAATTGCTCCTGGCTTGAGAGACCATATGGGACACCAGGGATCAAACCCAGATCCATCCTGGGTCAGCCACATGCCCTACCGCTGCACTATCACTCCAGCTCCCTAATTTGTTAATTGTAGTTTGTAATCTTCATTTGAAATTATAAGTGGAGGTTGAGTTACTCTAAAGGGAATTAGGATAGGGTTAATAATTTACCACAGAAAAGCCTCAAGGTAGATAACACAAAGAAATCTAAAAGCTAGCTAAAATTCTTACCTCCTCTTCTCAGGTCTCCAGTTTCTACTGAGAACTTCCTTATCTAAAACTGTAAATTTCTTCTACAGAAAAAGACCTAAAGAGTCTATAGAACTGTTTTCTGACAGAAAAAAATAGACAATATGTCTGTGTAGCTTACCTATAAAGTCTAAGTTTCACTGTGTCTTCATCAAGAATTGGGCAACCGTTGTGAATATATTTTACTTCATTGGGAAGGAAATGGCAATCAAAGACCTAGTTCAAATAAAAAATGGATATACTCGTGAGAAAATTTGTACAATATCTAATGTTTCCAGCAACAGAATAAAAGAATAGTTCATTAGGGTTGTGTGTTTGTGATTGTGTGTTTCCATACATCCAACACCACCTCTCCTTCTACCATGCTTAGTTAATACTTTGCTTCTGATATCTATCCTGCTTTAAGAATATCTAATGTATGGGGCTTTAGAGAAAGTAGAGAAGGTTGGTTATTTGCCTTTCATATATGATTCACTTGGGGTCAATTCTTAACACTGTATGTGGTCCCCCAAGCCCACTAATATTAAGCCTGAGCACAAAACCAGGAGTATTTCCTGACCTTTACAGGGTGTGGTCCCTTCCAAAAGAGAGACTATCTAAATAATGAAAGCTCAAGCAGTTCAAGTAAATTAACTATATCTATAAGTAATTGTAGTTTTCTAGTCTATAATTTATTTAAAATATAGTTTCAGGGGCCAGAGTAATAACATAGCAGGTAGGGTGTTTACCTTGCATATGGCTGACCTGAGTTCAATCCCCAGCATCCCAGGTCCTAAGCCTACCAGCAGTGATTTCTGAGTGCAGAGCTGGGAGTAACTCCTGAGCACTGCCAGATATGATCCAAAAACCAAAATAAATAAAATAAAATAAATCTAAAGTAAAATATGGTTTTATTTATTGAACTATCATTTACCCACACCCTTCAGGAGTTTATAATAATTGAAATAAAGATATCTGCCCATGTATGTGCATGAATGGTTTGCAATACCTCACACACAGTTCCATAAGTACTTTTTCCTCTTTTATTTAGTCGTTTATTTCCTAAATAGTATAAAGCTAATGTCTATACTTTTGTGATTGATCAGAGTCAATTATACTCATAGTTCTTTCTCATGTAATTATAAAGAAGTTTTTTTTTAATTAAGCAACAGCAGAAATGGTTGATGAGACATGAAATCCAAATAAAATGTTCTCTTTTCAATTAAAACCCCAAGTGACTATAATCTATGAAGAAGATTGTTCAGTTTTGTATTTGGGATTCCTAGTTTTCTGGAGAAATCTCTCTTTACTTTCCCATCACAAACCTTGTCCTGTTTAATGTGACTTGGTAGAGTTCTAAGAAATACCTTTGAAGTATTCACACATGGTCACTATTTGAGTCTCTGGCGATTCACCTCTACCAATTTTACAGCCTCAACCATTTTCAGAAAACATAATTCTCTCTGTGAATACTTTATCATCAATACAAGTGATTCTCTTACCACAGACATCATTGGCTCTTGTTTTTAATTGACAACATGAAAAGAGATAAAGGAAAGACCTTTCCCATATCATTGACAAATAGTCATGGTGATAAAGAGACAATCTGCTTTGTTAAAAGAAACATCTGTTTTATGTTTCATAATATGTTTTCCTTTTATAAAAGGCGACAACCATAATTGTCCATAAATTCACTAACTAAAACAAAGGGGAGCTAAATCCTTTTCTAATTACTGTCTAGCTTTGTTTTTTTCCACTTCAACTGCTTTTCAATTACAATTTATAATTAAATTGTCACACATTCCTAACTCATTACTCACTTTAATGACAGTAAACTGGTTCAAACTAGAGAGATTTTCTTACTGCAGTATTTCCTATGCAAAGGAACAAGCTCAGGGCTAACGTGGAGTACTTTTGTCCTCAAGAAATCTCTTACTTTGGGACAGCTGTGAGAAGTGCTATGTGTGAGAAAGTCATGTCCTAAAACATGAGAAAATATATGGCCATCGACCTTATCTAATTGACTATATCAAGAGAGTTATATAAACAGAAGGTACTGGAGTGTACCCATCGAAACCTTTCCAAATATCCAATAGGAAAATGAACCTGTTGGTACTAAGACAAACTTCAGTAATGAAATGAAAACACTAATTGAACAGATGTTAAACAAAACATTTTCTGTGCAAATCACATGAAACTGTTCATTACACAGCGGGGTGTAGTTAATACAGTCATCTTGCTAGAAATGGGTTCACATAAGCCTTGCTTTCAACTTACTATTAAGCTCTATTAAAGAATAATGTTTAGGCCGTATATGTCTTTGAGTGTGCAGCCACACAGGGCTTAATTTCAAAAATTCCCTCAGAAATAAATCTCTGGGAAGGAGTAAATCAGTCAGGATTTAAAACAAACAAATTCCAAAGGAGTACACTTTACTTGATAATCTGATCTTTGGTCAAATGATTACCATCAAATAAATAGTATGACCACCTGCAAATTTGAGGAGCAACATTTTCAAACCCTAAAAAAGTCAAATGTTATTAAATTCAAATTTTTTCATTTGGAGAATATTTTTATGGACTTCACAAAATAAAGTTTAGGAGATGTATGTCAAATACCTACTTTTAGGAAATATATATGTTTGACAGTCATATTTACCTAGGGAAATTTATATATTGAATATCTTATTTTAATGAGCCACAGTATATCAGCAAACCAGTCCGGGGGTATTTGTAGCCATTAATGTGACTATTATTCTTTTATTTATTTTATTTATTTATATTAATTTTATTTATCACTCCTATCTATCTCCTTCCCTTATAGTTGTTCAGATAAAAAATAACCATGCGTGCCATTGTTTTCTCTATATTGTCTAACTAGTAAAAGAATGTCTGTTTATAATCTGCAATAGTCTGAGATGGAGATAATTTGGGGTTATATAAAAACCCTTGATCATTGTAGCCAAATAAATTTGATTTTTTTCAAAGCCTCGTTTTAGTCTTTTGGATCTCCTTTGCCCTTCAGAGCCAGCAAAATGGTGAGTACATCATTTTAAACATCATTTAAGTTTAAAATAAAACAATTTCCATTTTCTCAAAGTATTTTACATATGTTTAGAAGTTGTAGGCAGAACAGTTACAGTTCAAATATTTGCTCACTAAATGGTATCTCTTCAGATTGTTTTCTTTTTTCTCTCTCTCTTTTTTTTTTTTTTTTTTTTTTTGGTCACACCCGGCAACGATCAGGGGTTACTCCTTGCTTTATGCTCAGAAATCGCTCCTGGCAGGCTCGGGGGACCATATGGAATGCTAGGATTCGAACCACCTTCTGCAAGCAAAGCAAATACATTCCTCCATGCTATCTCTCCGGCCCAACCAGATTGTTTTCTAATGCGGGAGAATGGATTGAAACTAGGAACTAGGGCAAAATGTGACCAGGGTTCAACCATAAGATGTTCCAGTATGCTAACAGAAGAAATTTTATTCTAAATAAATTTTGAATGTTGACTAAAAGGGATACTAAGTGATCAATTTATCTGTCTTAATTTTAAGTACCCACATATAAACATCCTTACTTTATCGGGGACCCCTGTCCTCAGAGAGCAGAAATTTTTCTTACAGCTCTCTCAAACTTGCTTTTGATAGCACTGCCTGTAACAATGTCTCCATTACCTGCTCTCTGTTTAATCCCGTCACCTAGTATTAATTCTATTTAGTGTGTCTGGGTTCCAGGTATGCATCTGAACTGTCCTAGATCTTCCCACTTTTCTGATGGAAGCTAATCAAATGTATAGTCGAGTGCAAGTTATAGTACAAGTAGAGTGGAAGATTTCAATTGACATGCAAATTCTCAAACACTTAGAAATACCATGTCTTAGGACCTGGGGTTTATTATATGCTAGACTTTCTGAAAAAAAAAAAATCTCAAAATAAATCAGATGGAGAAATTTAGTGACTATCACACAGGAAAGGGTGAGGGTCTCTTGCATAGAACTTTGTTTTAGAATGAGACTGTAAAGTTTAAGTGCCATAAATAGAATCTTTAGAGATGTTCACTTGAACTCACATGTAATTGCCTTTAGTCTATCTCTATAACACACTGAATGAATTTTGAATAAGTTCATGCATTCAGTTTTTTTTAGTCAAATAGATGTGATTAATGTTCAGTTTGGAACAGCAGCTGTCATAATTTATCTTCCATTTTTCTTCCAATGAAAGTAAAGCTAAATCACAGTTGTAATAAATAGTAAAACTGAAAAAGCAGTTCTACTTTGTATAGAGATAAACAATTACAATGTGTGGTAATACAGACTTAAAAGAAAACCATTAATCAGAAGCTAACATTTTACCCAATATAAGAATTAGGCATAGAATACTTTTAAATTAAAAGGTCACTTAGATATTTCTAAAATATTTAGATATTTTAGATACTTTTCTAGATATTTTTGGAAAACACTGGGTATTTAAAGGAAAAGTAGCTTTGTATTGGTTTTCTCCCTTTTCTTTTCTTTCTACCTACTAATTTTGCCTCCCCTTATAAGTTCTCTCAGTGGGACTATCCCTAAATGAATTGTGTTTATTTCTCTTACATCTTTGGCTTTTCCTATGTAACTGACTGCTCCACATAATCAAGCAACAGGTAAAATTTTCAAAGTTCAATTCTATAGAAGAATAAATTGAAATAAGTTGGTTTGCTTCATTATGAATTAAAATGATTCCTTCTGATGAATTACATTAATATCTCTTTTACTTCAACGTGTCTTTCTCAAAAGTAGAATTGATCCTGTTGGTTTTAAATGTGTAGTCCATAATCAACCATAAACTCTCAAAATCAATATCACACCAATTTCAGGTGATATTGTACATCTGAAACAAATATGTTATATGTCTATCACACCTAATTTAAAAAACATTTTAACATATTTTTTCTTTTTTAACTGACCTGCATAGAAAAACACAATATTTAGTCCTTCAACTCCACCATTTCAAATAGAAATATCGTAGAATAATCCCCTTCGGTTATTTGAAGAGACCTTTGGCATTTATCTTTCTTTCTCATCTCTCTTTTCCACTTACATTCACCTATAATTGCAGAGAAAAATCCCTATTATGACCTACCTGTGGGCTGAGCTTCCCAACTTTCTGTGTTATTGGCTCATTCATCACGACTTCCACTTTGCAGGCATCTTTTTCTTTGGGGATAGCAAACTTTAGGTCATCTCCTGATAGAAAAGCAGAGCTGCCCTTTTTCACACGGAGCCCACGATTAATGCTGATAAAAGTGGGGCTGGCCCAGTCTAGGAGAAGCAGCAGCAACAGAAACAGCAAGACTTTCGGCCCACCTTGACTCAGAGAGCACATGCTGATACGGCTGGTCACCTCGTTTCTGTAGAGCAGTGAGATCCTTTCACAAAAAAAAAAAAAAAAAAAAAAAAAAAGTCGGGGATAAGAGGACTTCTCTGATTCTCCCTGGGATGCCAGTTCAAAGTTCAAGGGGCAGGGCAAGCAAAGGTCCCAACAATATGCTCCTAGATCTCAGCAAGCTCCTTTCATCCAAATGAGACAAGGAGGCCTTTCAGGCTATTCCAGTTCTTTAATAAAACTCGCTGATCACTTCTGACAACGTGCCGGCAAGATTAATGTACCTCCCTCAGGGTTTTTCTAATCCTGCAAATGGGAGAAAAGGGTGGAAGGGAGCAGTGAGATCCAAAAGCTTGTGTGGCTATTCAGATCTCTATCAACAAAGGAATCTTTCAACCAGCCTACAATTTCGGCTAAATTAAAAACAAATAAACTAACTTGACCTCCAGGCCCATCAGAAAGGTCATGCAGCCCTTTCATTCCCTATTTGGAACTCCTGCTTCAAGACAGAGCATGGAGATTACTTGTGTGGTCCAATTGGTTCCATTCACTCTGCTTCTGCTCCCTCATTTGTTATATGAGGACTATCAATTCTACTTTGTGAAAGTGAAACGATGATTTGACGATTTCAAAGTCGATGCCACCTAGATAAGAAATAGACAATAATGTCACCACCTCTGCTCAATTCTGACTTGGCTAGGCACTTGAAGACACCTAAGAAACATTCGATTGAAAAATAAGAGGAAAAAAACTTTTTTCTAAAGTGAACATTCAAATTATTGCTTATGAAATTAATATTTTATTAATGCATAAAATCATTTAATCATCATGACATCAATAATTACAACCAATGACTGGTATAGATATTCATCTTTACATTGTAATGATAGTTATTATAAACAATTAAATTTACACAATATAAATTTGTTTTTTACTTTAATGGATTTGATTCCTAGCACTGTATCTATAAACCTGTGAGCACTGACAGGGTTTACTCTTCCCCCTCCAGCCTCCATGGATTTAGTCCCTGTGTGCTGCTGGCTCCCTCCGAACAAAAGATCAAGATCCTAATGTTTATCTACCAGGGAGAAATAAGAAAAAGAAGAAAATCTATTTATCTAGCTCCTCTCCAACAATAATTTGGAACAAGCTGTAATTTGAAGATGAAGATATAGCTTCTAATCTTGGTTTTTATTTTTTATTATGAGTTATTAACAAGGTTATTTATGGTTGCATACTATATTTAGAAATATATTTAGAAAAATTTTAGAAATACTATACTCTAGCAGACCTGTGTCTCCAGGTTCTCTCCCAACCCACAAACCCTCAACCTGCCTCCTTGAAAGACACAGATAGAGGACAGTTAACACCTGTGGTGGAACTGCTGCTTATGTTTTCTCTTTCAAGAATAGTCATCCATCTTGCTTCCTTCAAAGTGTTCTTGTAAAAATTAAATAAAACAATCACATAAAAAAACTTTTCTGGTTTGGGTTCCATCTCTAATAATGCTCAGAGCTATTGGGATCGCCTACTCCTGGGGTCACTCCTGGAAGTTCTGGGAACATGTGTGGTGCCAGGAATCAAACTAGGTCTTCAGCCAATGTAAAAATACTTCTTAATTATAAAACGCATATAAAAGTAATAATAAGACTCCAAAGGAGGTCTTTAACCAAATCTTAAAGCAAAGAAGAAAATAATTTGGTAAATAATTTGCTATGGTGAAGAGTGTAAATTATCCCTTACCCAAACTTCCTGTTTCCCTAACCTCTTCTTTTAGTATGTAAAAGTCCACCTAAATGATGAGACTCACCACATCTAGGATGGGCAGGCTGTTTTAAATAAAAGAGAAAAGAGTATGACTGGGGGTTGGAGAGTGGGAAGAAGCAAAAACTGGACAGAAAGAGAGACATGGCTTAGGAGATAAACCAATGAGAAACTGCTTGGCAATGAAAGCAGATAGCAGAAAACTCGGCAGAGAAAAAGCTATGGAATAAAGCTAGCTGATTCCGATGAAACTTAAACTGACTGATTGTGAATTATTTCTTCATCATTACCCTGCTTCATCTAATCTGTCTGCCCGAGGGGTTAGAAATGCAGTGCCTGGGGTGGCCTCACCAAACAAGAGTACTTTATATTTTATATATTTAATTCTATAGGAAGAAATATATTTTAAATGTCATTTTAAATCTCACAGTATGAGGGGGCTGACAAAATAGAAATGGCCCAAGGGCAAAGAGAACAAGAGAATAAACATATAACATACATTGAGGACCTACTATGTCCTCTTTGACCCCTCACCTGAGTCTGGTAAGAAGGCTGGAAGCAGCAGCTTTCACATAGATGATCTGAGAACAATGGAAAAACAAAGGGACAGAGAACATCACGGAAATAGCCTTGAAAAGCAAGCTATGAGCTCCACTTCGCTTCCCTGCCATGCACATCATTTAGCCAATGAATACAACCACAACACGTAGAAAAACCCACAATACAAGTGTGACAATGGGGAAACAACACAGGCCAGTGCCAGCCAGACATAGAGAATGACGATGGCAACTCTGATGACTTGAACATGACAAACCAACTAGTCAGTATCTCAGATAAGGAGTTTAGAGTCGCAATATGGAAGATGTTCAAAGAACTCAAAGAAAGTATAGAAGAGAACACTAATAAGAATCAAGAGAATATGAAGATAGAAATCAGAAAACTCCAAACTGAAATTTCAGGTCAAATAACAGGTCTGAAAAACTCAGTAGATGAATGGAAGAAAAACATGGTTGAGCTTTCCCATGGGTTAACAGCAGCTGAGGATAGAATTAGTACACTGGAAGATGAGATGAATAACAACTCCATACAGCAGAAGAAATTGGAAAAAAGCCTTAAAGCAAATGAACAAACAATGGAAAAATTACTCAAAGAATGGGAACAGATGAAAATAGAAGTCTATGATAAGCTCAACAGAAACAACTTAAGAATCATTGGAGTCCCGGAGACCCAGGAAGAAAATCTCCAGGAAAAATCAACAGTCAAGAACATCATTAAACAGAAACTATCAGAGCTAATGAATACATGCGATCAAATCCTGCATGCCCAAAGTGTCCCAAATAAAAGAGACCCCAGAAAAAACACCCCAAGACACATCCTAGTCACAATGATGAATCCCACAGATAGAGACAGAATTCTGAAAGCAGCAAGATCGAAAAGAGAACTTACATTCAAGGAAACATCCTTGAGATTTACTGCAGACCTGTCACCGGAAACACTCAAGGCCAGAAGGCAGTGGTGGGACATAGTGACAAAACTCAATGAAATAAATGCTTTGCCTAGAATACTGCACCCAGCAATACTCACTTTCAGGTTTGAAGGAACAATACATGGTTTCACAGACAAACAACAGCTCAGAAACTTTACAGACTCAAAACCATTCTTAAAAGAAAAACTGAACGGTCTATTTAAGACAAGACTGACCAACAGACACACCAAACTTCAATATAAAGATGGCACTATCTCCCAGGACAATTCTTTCTCTCAATGTCAATGGACTAAATGCACCAGTTAAGAGACACAGCGTGGCTAAATGGATCAAAAAACTCAATCCAACCTTCTGCTGCCTACAAGAAACGCACTTGAATATTCAAAACAAACCATAGACTCAAAATAAAAGGCTGGAGGAAAATCATCCAAGCAAACAACACCCATAAAAAAGCTGGAGTGGCCATACTAAATCCGATGATGAAAAACTTTATACTTAGGAAAGTTGTAAGGGACAAAGATGGACATTTTGTATTAATCAAGGGATACATACAGCAGGAAGAAATCACTCTCCTAAACATATATACCGAATGAGGGTCCAGCAAAATATTTAATACAATTGTTGACAAATCTGAAAAATAATATCAATAACAACACAATAATTGTGGGAGACCTCAACACAGCATTGTCAACACTTGACAGGTCAACCAGACTGAAACCCAACAAGAATATACTAGACCTGAAAAGAGAAATGGAAGAAAGAGGCCTAGTATATATATACAGGACACTCCACCCCCAGAATCCTGGATACACATTCTTCTCTAATGTACATGGGACATTCTCCAAGATAGACTACATGCTAGCACATAAAACATACCTCCATAATATCAAGAGAATATAAATTTTGCAGGCTACCTTCGCTGACCACAAGGCCCTGAAATACTACAAAGGGACACAAGAAAAACTTTAACACCTGGAATTTAAACAGCCTCATACTGAATAACCAGTGGGTCCGAGAGGAAATCAAAACCTTCTTAGAAACAAATGACAATGGAGACACAAACTATCAGAACCTATGGGACACAGCAAAAGCGGTACTGAGAGTAAAATTTATAACTTAGCAAGCACACATCAGGAAAGAAGAAGGGGCATACCTGAATAGCTTAATGACACAGCTCATAGAATTAGAAAGTGCTCAACAAAAGGATGCAAAAATAGGGAGACAGAAGGACAAAGCTCAGAGCAGAAATCAATGAAGTGGAAACTCGAAAAACAATTCAAAAGATTAACGAAAGCAGAAGTTAGTTCTTTGAAAAAATAAACAAGATTGATAGATCACTGGCAAAACTAACAAAGAAACAGAGAGAGAAACTTGATGACTCGTATTAGGAATGAAAAAGGAGAGATCACTACTGATATGGTAGAGATTCAAAGGGTAATCAGAAACTACTTTGAGAAACTCTATGCCATTAAAAATGAAAACCTGCAAAAAATGGATAAATTTTTGGACTTATAATCTTCCACGGTTGAATAAAGAGGATGTAGTAGCATATCTAAACACATCCATCACTATTGAGGAAATTGAAACAGTAATCAAATGTCTGACCAAAAACAAAAGTCCAGGCCCAGATGGATTTACTAATGAATTCTTTCAAACCTTTCAAGAGGAACTTCTACCAATCCTGGCAAGCCTCTTTCATGAAATCGAAAAAACAGGAATGCTTCTAAATAGCTTTTATGAAGCCAACATCACCTTGATACCTAAACCAGATAGAGATGCTACCAAAAAAGAAAATTACAGACTAATATCGCTGATGAATACAGATGCAAAGATCTTCAAGAAAATCCTGGCAAATAGGATTCAATGCCTCATAAAGATCATCCACTATGATCAAGTAGGTTTCATCCCAGGAATGCAAGGCTGGTTTAACATCCGTAAATCTATCAACATAATGCATAACATCAACAACAAGAAAAATAGAAATCACATGATCATATCAATAGACACAGAGAAAGCATTTGATAAGGTCCAAAACTCATTCTTGATCAAAACTCTCAGCAAGATGAGAATGAAAGGAACCTTTCTCAATATAGTTAAGGCCATCTACCACAAGCCAGTGGCAAATATTATTCTCAATGGAGAAAAACTAAAAGCCTTCCCTCTAAATTCTGGCACAAGACAATGCTGTCCTCTCTCACCACTCCTATTCAACATAGCACTGGAAGTACTCGCTATAGCAATTAGGCAAGAAAAAGGTATCAAGGGAATCCAGATAGGAAAGGAAGAAGTCAAGCTTTCGTTTGCAGATGACATGACACTCTATCTAGAAAACCCTAAATTCTCTACAAAAAACCTTTTAGAAACAATAAACTCATATAGCAAGGTGGCAGGCTACAAAATTAACACACAAAAATCAATGGCCTTTCTGTACACCAATAGTAATAAGGAAGAAATGGACGTTAAGAAAACAACCCCATTCACATTAGTGCCACACAAACTCAAATATCTTGGAATCAACTTGACTAAATATGTGAAAACCTATACAAAGAAAACTATAAAACTCTGCTCCAAGAAATAAGAGAAGACACGTGAAAATGGGAGCACATACCCTGCACATGGATTGGCAGGATTAACATAATTAAAATGGCAATACTCCCCAAAGCATTGTACAAATTTAATGCAATCCCTCTAAAGATACCCATGACATTCTTCAAAGAAGTGGATCAGGCACTGTTGAAATTCATTTGGAACAATAGACACCCTAGAATAGCTAAAGCAATCATTGGGAAAAACAATATGGAAGGAATTACTTTCCCCAACTTAAACTGTACTACAAAGCAATAGTTATCAAAACAGTATGGCATTGAAATAAAGACAGGCCCTCAGATCAGTGGAATAGGCTTGAATACTTAGAGAATGTTCCCCAGACATATAATCACCTAATTTTTGATAAAGGAGCAAGAAATCCTTAATAGAACAAAGAAAGCCTCTTCAACAAGTGGTGTTGGCACAACTGACAAGCCACTTGCAAAAAATTGAACTTAGACCCCCAGCTAACATCATGTACGAAGGTTAAATCCAAATGGATTAAAGACCTCGATATCAGACCTGAAACCATAAGATACATAGAACAACACGTAGGTAAAACACTCCAGGACACTGAGACTAAAGGCATCTTCAAAGAGGAAACTGCACTCTCCAAGCAAGTAAAAGCAGAGATTAACAGATGGGAATATGTTAAACTGAGAAGCCTCTGCACCTCAAAAGAAATAGCGCCCAGGATACAAGATCCCCCCACTGAGTGGGAGAAACTATTCACCCACTACCCATCAGACAAGGGGCTAATCTCCAAAATATACAAGGCACTGACAGAACTTTACAAGAAAAACACATCTAATCCCATCAAAAAATGGGGAGAAGAAATGGACAGACACTTTGACAAAGAAGAATTACATATGGCCAAAAGACACATGAAAAAATGCTCCACATCACTAATCATCAGGGAGATGCAAATCAAAACAACGATGAGGTAACACCTCACACCACAGAGATTGGCACACATCACAAAGAATGAGAACAAGCAGTGTTGGCGGAGATGTGGAGAGAAAGAAACTCTTATCCACTGCTGGTGGGAATGCCATCTAGTTCAACCTTTATGGAAAGCAATATGGAGATTCCTCCAAAAACTGAAAATCGAGCTCCCATACGACCCAACTATACCACTCCTAGGAATATACCCTAGGAACACAAAAATACAATACAAAAATCCCTTCCTTACACCTATATTCATTGCAGCACTATTTACCGTAGCAAGACTCTGGAAACAGCCAAGATACCCTTCAACAGATGAATGGCTAAAGAAACTGTGGTACATATACACAATGGAATATTATGCAACTGTCAGGAGAGATGAAGTCATGAAAATTTCCTATACATGGATGTACATAGAATCTATTATGCTGAGTGAAATAAGACAGAGAGAGAGAGGAGAGAGAGACGCAGAATGGTCTCACTCATGTATGGGTTTTAAGAAAAATGAAAGACATTCTTGCAATAATAACTTTCAGACACGAAAGAGAAAAGAGCTGGAAGTTACATCTCACCTCATGAAGCTCACCACAAACAGGGATGAGTTTAGAGAAATAACTACGTTTTGAACTATCCTAATAATGAGAATGTACAAGGGAAATAGAAAGCCTATCTAGAGTACAGGCGGGGGTTGGGTGGGGAGGAGGGAGATTTGGGACATTGGTGATGGGAATGTTGCACTGGTGATGGGTGGTGCTCTTTACATGACTGAAACCCAAACACATTCATGTATGCAATAAAGTTGTTTAAATAAAAAAATTTAAAAAGAAAAGAAAAGCAGGCTATGGAGCAGCAGACCTCAGGACACAATCTCAGCAGTGAACAATAAAGAAAATTTAATATTGAAATAATATTGAAATTAAATAATATTTAATATCAAAATATTTAATATTGAAACTTTAATATTTAATATTTAATTTACCTTTCTCAACTACTTCAAGCAGCTCCATTTTAGCTCTCATATCCTCATTAAAAACATTCCCACAGGTCCAGCATGATAACACAGAATGTAGAGCATTTGCCTTGCATGTAACTGACCCAGGTTCGATCCTCAGCATCCCATCCTTATGGGATCCCTGAGTCTGCTAGGAATGATTTCTGAGCACAGAACTAGGATTAATCCCTGAGTACCACTGGGGGTATCCCCCCCCCAAAAAAAAAGAAGCATAAAAAGATACATATTAAAAGACTGCATGGGATGATATCCACAGAAAATAGAGATGAGGATTAAGAGGACCAGTCTATGCTAGGAAGCTTGTCACAAAAAGCAGAGAGTGCAGTTAGAATAGAGAAGTTTCATTCTTGGCACCCCTTCATTTGCTGTAATCCAAAGCACAATGTCAAAAAAGGAGAGAGGAGGAGGAAGGAAGGGGAGGAAGGAGGGAGGGAGAGGGAGAAAGAGAGATTGGTGGCAAAAATGCACATTGGTGAAGGTTGCCATACATTGCTCGACTATAACTCAATCATAAATGACTTTATCTGTGAAAAAAGAACTGTATTATGAACAACCTTGTAACCATGATGTTTAAATAAAAATGCATTTATTTAAAAAAAAAACATTCCCACAAATTCCTGCATTCTTTCTGAGAATGAAAAGACAAGAGGCTCATAGAAAACTAAGCAATAATGAGCAATACCTAGGCAAATGGTCAAATAGATAACCTAAAAGATCCTAAACAGGCCATCTGTGACAGGATTTATTTCACCAAAAATCTAAGAGCTACAAATCATACTTTTATTTTGTTGTTTTAAAGAAAGAAGTTCTTTTTATGAGTTTCAGTTGAAAAACTGAAGACTTAGATTTTCCCCAGGACTTCACATTCACACTCCTCTAATCTGATCACAGCATGAGAGACTTAACAAATTCCAGTTGCTCCTTGCTAAAGACAATACGGGGTCAGTGTTTTAAGTTTGCTGGGATTTTGAAATGGCAGAGCCATGGGAAAAGCAAGACACCTGCATCCTCAGGAAGAGTTCTTTCTTTCTCTGACTCACAATCTCATTCCCTTCTCTGCTTTTCTCCTCTGAAGAAGCAAGTGTTTTCACTTATGAACACATCTATCTTGTTCTCTCTCCACACATTTTAATAAATTAATTTCTTTCAATAAAACTATATTGCTAAAAAAAAACCACTCTATCGCTTCAATAAAAGAAAAAAAAATGGGAAAGTAAGTCTTTTCTATCATTCTGATTTATCAATAGTGATTTGAAGAAATGACATGTAAAAGATACCAGCAGGGGCCTTGGGATAACTCCATAGTAAAAGCATCTGTCTTGTAGTTATGGGGACATAATTTTGATCCTTGGAGCCACCAAAGCAGTTAGCACAATCTTAGCAGCCCTGTTGCTTATACTTGACAATGCTGCTGCCTTCACCCCTAGAACCACCAGTGATTTTCACTTGCACCATGGCCAGATGTGTATAAATGCTACAACTAAAGGGATTCCTGGTGAACACAACTGAAAAAAATGAGTTAGATCCATAGCCCCTCTTGTCTAGTGAGTGGATGTGTGGGCAACACAGCTAAAGCATGTAACCCCCAGCAACTGGACAAACACTACCTGTAAAGGAACGAGATCTCTTATAAGTAACTACTCTGTGTCTATGAAAGCACCAAAACCAAGTACGTGAATGATGCGTTCTGCCCATATCAAGTCAACATAGGGAAGGTAATTGGGGAAATCTAATAGATATTAAGAGCTTTCTTAATAAAAATAAAAGATATGCAGCACATATAGTATATATATATGTATGTATATATATAGTACTTAACAATGCACTGCACATCGTAAGAAAGCTCTTAATACCTATTATATATATATATATATATATATATATATATATATATATAAAATCTTGTTTAACTAGTCCTACTAAAGTTTTAGAAGGCAGACCCAGCAATGCTTCAGATTTGGAAAATGAGATGTAAAGAAATTAAGTCATATGTTCATCAACTTGATTTGGAAGTCTATCTTCATTGTAACTTGATTCTGTTCATCTAAAGAAACATTAGAAGCATTATATTTGTTTTGCATTACTAGGAAGTCTTATACTCCTTGCAATTGCTTCACAACCCCCCAGGGTCTTTTTCTTATAATATGCAAGCCCTTACCAACTTCCTTTATGGTTCTTGAGAGCAACAGATGACTGTTAAAGGAATTAAAAGTTTACTAGAGGCAATGCTCCCTCAAGGATATGGCTGCTACCTAGAGAGCATATAATTAACACAAATACTAGGTTTAGCAGCTTTTCAGCCTTTTAGTAGTATAGCCTCAGACTGCTAGTACAACTTTACGACCTCAAAACAAAAAAGGCCACTTCAAATTTCATTTTATTAGATTAATAAAATACATGATTCTATTTAAAAACAGTCTGCTTTTTTCTGCTCTGTAATTTATTTCCTAAAAATATAATCTAAACCATAGAATATACAATTTAAGGGAAACTTTATAAAACAATTAGTTCATATCCTAAATTTTATTTATCAAGTTAACCTCTTTCTGAAAATTACTGTGTTTTGCATATAAAAATAAAGGAATGTTTATTAAATAAAGCACAAAAATAGAGAACAGTATAAAACAAAAAATACACTTTTCAAATAAAGTATTCATAGGTTTTCAAGAGTATACACACATTTTTGTTTGTTTGTTTTTGTTCAGTTTGGTTTGGTTTTGGGGTCACACCCGGCAGCGCTCAGGGGTTACTCCTGGCTCTATGCTCAGAAATTGCCCCTAGCAGGCACGGGGGACCATATGGGATGCAGGGAATCAAGCCACCAACCTTCTGCATGAAAGGCAAATGCCTTAACCTCCATGCTATCTTTCCGGCCCCCAAATGATACCCATGAACACACCGTTTTTTAATTTAATTAAAATAAAACTTTAAAAAGAATTGTGTGGACCAAAGAGATAATACAGTGGGTAAGGTGTTTGCCTTGCATGCAGTCAATGTGGATTTGTTTTTGTTTGTTTGTTTGTTTGTTTTTTGGCTTTTTGGGTCACACCAGGCCACACTCAGTGGTTACTCCTGGCTCAGTGCTCAGAAATCGCTCCTGACAGGCACAGGAGACCATATGGGATGCTGGGATTCAAACCACCATCCATCCTGGATTGGCTGGTTGGAAGGCAAATGACCTGCCGCTGTGCTATCTCTCCAGCCCTGCCAATGTGGATTTGATCCCACCACCTATATGGTGTCTGGAACTCTGCCAGGAATGATCCTGAGCACAGAGCCAAGAATAAGTCCTAGGCTAAGCAGTGCCAGGTAGGACCCAAAAACAGTCAAAAAAGGTGTATATCATCCTTTTCTTTCAATATAGAATATTAATTTTAAGCATTCAATATAGAATATTAATTTTAAGCATTTTCCACATTTTTAAGCATACCATGTGGCCTAACTTTTACTGTGTGCTCTGGACCTACTACATGAATGTGTAATGATTTCTGATAATTCCATTGTTATGCTGAAGTAGTTTTTCTTTTATAAATGTAATAAATAAATGTAATAAATAAATCCTTTATTACAGCATTTTACTCACAAAAGTCAGAATCTGGAAATATCCCAAATGCCCAAGAACAGTTGAGTGGATAAACAAACGATGGAACATCTACATACTGAAATACAACACAGCTCTTAGGAAAACTGACGTAATGAAATTTGCTTATACATGGATGATATGGAGCATATAATACTTGTAACCTGCCCCCCTCAACTTCCTGCTATCTTCCCTGATTGGAGGGTTCTGTGGTTGCTAATAAAGGGTTTGGGAAGTAGATTCAGAGGGAGATTCAACAAGAGATTGAGGAGTGAGGAGCAAGTCTGAGAAGTAGGCAGCATGGAGAGAGCAGAGACAGGATTAGAAGCAGGGCAACTGATGTAGGCTGCTTAAAAGGTTAGAAGCCACCATAAGGTGGCTAGGGTCTATTAATAATAAAGTTTTATGTCTCCTGACTTTTATGGACTGCTTGTGGAACATTTCCTCGCTGAACCCTCAGACCAGCCAGGCCAAAGAAGCTGCAGGTACCTGGGCAGGCCAAGAAAGGCCTCACCTCCCATCCACCATCATCTACCACCATCAAGGACTTATATTAATTTAATACAATGCTGAGTGAAATGAGTCGGATGGATGGGCCAGAGTGATAGCACAGTATGTAGTGTTTGCCTTGCACGCAACTGATCCAGGTTTGATTTCATGCATTCCATATGTTCCCCCAAACCTGACAGGAGTAATTTCTGAGCACAGAGCAGCTAGGAGTAACCCCTGAGTGCTGCTAAATGTGGCCCTCCCCCAAAAAACTTTTTTTTAATGAAAGTAGTGAGATGGAGAGGGATAGACATAAGATAATCACTCATAAACAAAAAAGATAATATGATAATACCCAAAGACAATAGAGACGAGGGACAGGAATGGTCTATGGTAGGAAGCTTGCCAAAAAAAACCAAGGGAGTGCGATTAGGACAGAGACCATCATGAAAATGATAGTTGGAAATGATCACTCTGGACAAGAGCTGAGAGCTTAAAGGAGGTAAAGTGATATGCATGATACCCCTTCAGTAACAATATTGCAAACCTCAAAAGAAGAGAGAGAGCTTAAGAGCTTAAGAGCTTGAGAGAGAGAGAGAGAGAGAGAGAGAGAGAGAGAGAGAGAGAGAGAGAGAGAATGTCTGCCATAGAGTCAGGGGAGGAACAACTGGGGGACAATAGTGGTGGGAAATATGCTAGAGGTAAAAGGTAAGTGTTGGAATATATTTTTTTTAAGTGTTGGAATATTAAATGATTGAGACTTTATCATGCACTTTGTAACATGTATCTCAGGGTAATTCAATTAAAATTTTATTTCTTTATAAAGGTTTTCTAAAAAAAATTTCAGGTCAAAGTATATAAACATAAACTAGGCTTCTAATATAAAATTGGGTGCAAGGAAGGAGAATTTTCAGAAGTATTTTGAATTAATCAAAGAGAAGACCTTTCCTTTGGGGGTAGTAAAAGCTAAGAGGCCAACTCCACTTAATTCCAGTCCTTTGTGTAGACCACAAAGACAGACTGACGACTCTGGCTGTGAAGATCAGTCCAAACATCAGCTAACACTTTATCTTACTAATTTAGTATCTTACATAATTTGTTGGTTTTGGGGTTCTCCAAGTAAACCCTGCCCCTCTATATTAGCTTCTACCTTTCCAACACTCTTTGCCTTTGGCCCCAAGTCATAAAACACAAAGAAAGAAAAGATAAAGAAAAACTGCTTTGCCCATTTTATGCAATTTTTTTCCTCTATTGAGAATAGTCCACTCAGCAGCCACAATGATAAACCAGTGTTTGCACTGAGGGAATAGATAAGTAGCTAATCTAAGATAACCCTAAACTTTTAAGTTCTAAAAAAAAATCTGTTTTCTTACTTTCACTCATGCAGTGGTGAGATTTTATTTTATCCAACACCTTCAGGCTAAACAACAATCTGCCAACCTTAAGCATTTTTGACATCTAACATAATTCCTTTTCACCTTGACTCACTTCTCCAGTTAAATGCTTTAGTTCAATTTGTTGTAAGTAGTTTACATTTTTTACATGTCCTTGAGTCTTTTTATTTTCTAGAAGCCACTTTATTTTACAGAAGATAGAAAAATCCTTTGTCAGTGAGGTTACAAAACCAAGGAACCTTAGGCTAGCTGGCAACCACACCTCTCCTAGTATCAGAGTTTCAAGGTACACTTAGTGCCAATGTTGCCTCCTATTTTATGGATGCTCAGTTCAGAAATTCTCCCTGTCTATACTTCCTTCCCAGATCCCCAGAAAGCATTGACAGACTCTTGGAAATAATCTATAGGCCATAATGTTAGGATCAAAGTTGCAAAGACAGACCTTTGACTACCACATAAACTCATATTTCCTTTCTTTTATTTTTCAACAGTTCAATGTCTCTCCTACTATTAAAGGCATAATATGCTAGTTGTTGCTTAAAATGCTCTGTTTATAGTTGTTAAAATGTGACCTCAAAAGAAGTTTTTATGTTCAAATTTATTGGAAGGGCAGAATGCCAAACTCTCTTTAAAGCTTCACAATGTACTATAAATGTATTAAAGGTTCTAATAGACACTAAAAAAGGAAGCTATAACCCAATGGTTCACAAAACTACACAATAGTTTTATTGTTGTTGTTCCACTAAAAAATAATAATAACAATGGTTGTAGAAATAGTACAGCAAGTAGGGTGTTTGCCTTTTTTGTGACCAACTAGGTCCTATTTGCAGTACCTATATGGTTTCCTGAGCACCCTGAGTTCAATCAGGAGTAAGGCCTGGGCATTTTTAGGTGACCCCAAAACAAACAAAATCAAGTATTTTGAAAAATCATTAAACATAATACACTAAATTAGAAAATTAAAAATGATGAAGATATAGACAACCATGTTGTATACACAAAATTGTTGGTACTAATCCGGTCACACATCTGATAATCTCAGAAGAAGAGGGTAAGCCAAGTTCCCACCATGCTAAAGAAACACCTGCTGTGACCATTACCCTCAATCTCTGCTTCCTCAATGGCCCTGTCTTGCCACTCATATAGGGCTCTCTGCAGAGATACCAATCTGATCAAAACTTTAGTTATGCCCATATTTGGGCTTACATTACCAGGACTTTTTTTGAATGAGTACAGGCACCCTCCCTCCACCTTCTCATACTTGCAGAAGCTCTGGTAACTGAAAACATGCTCCATAAAAGCCATAGTATCAGCAATAGTGCTTGAAATTCCTAGACTGTGCAGCTGCACTTGTGGCCTCATGATAGCTCCTATTTTTTTTTTTTTGTAATACTGTCATGCCCATAGAAAACACTATTTTAGATACCAATGTGTATCTATAGCTACCCAATGTTCAGAAAACATAAACAAGTAACAAAATGATCAACTAGCAAGAAGAGTTTACTAAATTTTCTGATAAGGACTTAATGACTTCATTGCAAGATACAATAATTTTTACAAATTTTCTTGTTGTTGCACCTTTTTGGTTTTCCTCCTTTTTCCTTTTAACAACCTCGCTCCCACTTATCTAGGAACAAATGTATTATGATCAACTATGTGATACATGGTCTTTAATAAAGTAATTCATATTTAAATATAATTTAAAAACTTATTGGTGCTATCTAGTAAAAATTCACATCTTATCAACTTACTTCAGAAATCTAGATTCAAGGTTCTTTGTGGAAATCAGACATCTGACCTTTCACTATAGAGACCACATACTAAAACTGTCATTAAAGATAGAAAAAACTGATTACAGAGGGGAAAAGACTTATGCCCCTTAACTTACAGTTCTTTTTTTAATGACTAGGTTTCTTAAACCATCAAAGGCATTTCCTTGAAGATTAGGAATTGGCAATAATTCACATTCATTTTACTTTTAGCCAGAGGGTTGCATTATGCAAATCCTCACAACAGCTTGCTTTAATTGAATAACTTAAACAAAATGAAAAACATTTGTTCACTCACAACTATACCTGTTCTTTACCTTGGTATAATCATAGGTCGATACCCAAATTTCACCCCTCCTAACCAAACTAATTCAGAGTCACTCTAACAAATTGTTTTTCATATTCTTAAGTTAATTCTGAATTTTTTAATTCACAATAGAACATCAAATTATTTTTTAAGAGGTTCTGTTTAAATTCATAATAAAATCTGTTCAGGAGTTCATTTTCAAGAGCCATTCATTAAAGATCATTCTGGTTCTCTATTTTAATATGATAAGTGTATTTATTTATTTGTTGTACTATTACTTATTTTTCTGAGTCACATTTGTGACAGGGGCTATTTAGATACTAGGATTACAAAAAAAAAAAAAAGAAAAGACTTTTGTCTTCAAAGTGTTTATAGTGTAATGCAAAATGTTTTAATTTTTAACTGGTAAATGTTATAATGGTGAACTATGTTAGAATAAAAATTAATGAGACCAGAGAGATAGTTCACGAGGTATGAAATACATTTACATGTATTTGGGGGGGGGGGTTGGGTCACACTCGGCGGTGCTCAGGGGTTACTCCTGACTGTCTGCTCAGAAATAGCTCCTGGCAGGCACGGGGGACCATATGGGACACCGGGATTCTAACCAACCACCTTTGGTCCTGGATAGGCTGCTTGCAAGGCAAACACCACTGTGCTATCTCTCCGGGCCCCATTTACATGTATTTAACTCTAATTTGATCTGTTACATCACATATCTTCCCTTTAGCAGTACCAGGAGTGATCCTTGAGAACAAAACCAGGGATAAGCCCTGAGCACAGCTGATATGGCTCCAAACATACATACATACATACATACATACATACATACATACATACATATATAGTTTTGACTCAGACTAGACCTAGGAGGATAGTCCTAGAAGAAGAACACTCTATACTTGAAAAACAAATAAAATTTTGAAAGTTGATGGCTTTCAGTAGGATTTAGACCACATGGGAGGGAAGGAAGTGAGAAGAAGGAGACTGTGACAATGAAAGAGACATTTGCTCACTGGGAGGTTAGGGGTTTGTGTTGGGCTGAAATATATCAGGCATGAAACTCTATCAAGAAGAGTATTGTCAATCACGGTCTTTTGTTTTGTTTTGTTTTGTTTTGTTTTTTATTATAAAAGGCCTGTCATGGAAAGGTCAAGAGAAAGGGGAGACAAACTGGGGACATTCCCCCAAGAGGGGAGTTGACACTGGTGATTAGATTAGTGTGGAATCTTGTATACCTGAAACTCAATCATAAATAACTTTGTAAATTATGGGCCTTAAAAATTAAATTCATTTTAATAAAATAGTTTCTCCACAAAAATCTTTGAAAGTTGAAAAGACATGTTTGAAGATAAAGGAAAAGAATATGATCCATAAAACAACTCATATGTCAGAAGCAATTTGTGTGAATGGGCAGAGGTTAAAAAGTTGACTAAGAAATAGCCCTGGGACAAGAGAAATAGCACAGTGAGTAGGCTGTTTGCCTTGCATGTGGACAACCCGGCTTTGATCCCCAGCATCCCATATGGTTCCCGTGCCTGCCAGGATTGATTTCTGATGCAGAATCAGGTGGCCTAAGGGTGGCTGAGTATGGCCCAAAATTAAAAGAATAAAAAAGAGAGAAGAGAAATTGGCCCTATATTTGGTATACAAGCATCTTATATCAAGTATTGTATAATACAAATATTACTGCTTCAATAGCATATAAACAAAATGTTCTGAATACAGTGCCTTCACTGCTATATGTGTAAAGAATGTGTAGTCATTAGAATAAAATAAATATTGAAAAGATGGTTCAAATATACAGAAACTACTCTATTCTGCTTTTTTGAATGTTCCACAATGACCCTGACCAATTCACATACCACAATTAGTGATAAAAACTCACAGATTCCAGATCAGAAAAGAGATCAGATTAATCAATTGGTCAAGGTTTTTGTAGGGCTGGAAAGTTAGTACAGCAGGTAGAAAATTTCCCTTGCATATAGTAGACTAGGGCTCTATCCTCAGCATTAATATGGTCTTCAACCTTTGCAATCATGCCTACTAGGACATTCTTGAGCAGAGACAGGAGTAACTCTTGAACACAACTGAATGGGGCCCCAAAAAAACCAAAACACAAATAATAAATTTAAAAAATATGCTGTAAAGGAAATGCTTTTGATAACTTGGTGATAAATGACCCAGAACAATAATGTTGTTTTGAACCTAAATCATAGAATATTAAAAGTAACAGGATGTTAGAATTGCCTGGAGTTTCCTCCATATTATTTCTATAATTATCATGAAAAATAAAGTAGTTTCTTTGTGTCTTCTGCTATTTTAACCTAGATAATCTTCACAACAACATCTAAAGTAGAGATAAAACAGATATAAAATCCAAATTATAGAAAGCACTCAAATAGATCAACAACAATACAATAATCTCATTTAATAACGAGAGAGTTAATGAACACACTTCTCTGAGGAAGACAAAAGATAGTAAGAATATAAAAGTGTTCATTGTCAGGGCTGGAGTGATGGCACAGCAGTAGGGTTTTTGCCTTGCATGCCATTGACCCAGGACAAACCGACCCCTTGCAAATGCCCTGCCACTTCACTATCTCTTTGGTTCCAATATTTTTATTATTTTTCTATTGGGGAGCCACAACAGCAAAATTCAGGGGTTACTCCTGGCTCTGCTTTCAGAAATTATTCCTCAGGTAACTTTATGGGGTACCAGGGATTGAACTTTATTATTCAGGTAACCTTATGGGATACCAGGGATTGAACCCAGGTTGGCTGTATGCAAGGCAAGCCCTACCTGCTGTGCTATCTCTCTAGCCCTGCATGTACTGCTTATTCACTGCTGTGTTTAATACAATAGCCAGACTATAGAAACAGACCACTTCCTTGAGCAAAGTCCTTTGTCTTTGGACTCAGTTTCCTCAACTATATGATCTCTGATACCTTTCAAATGATTAAAATAGCTAAGTGTGAAAAGTTTCACAAATGTACATAGTTCAGCAAAACACCAACACACCCACCCACAACCAGACTTACCAAGTCATTCCTCTTTCTTCCCTTTTATTCACTGAAACAATTAAAAAAAAAAAGTATCTTGCAAAACTTACTTAATAAGCTACCACAATAGGGGCCAGAGCGGTGGCACAACTGGTAAGGCATCTATCTCTGCCTTGCCCGCGCTAGCCCAGGATGGATTGTGGTTCGATCGCCTGGGGTCCCATATGGTCCCCAAAGCCAGGAGCGATTTATGAACGTATAACCAGGAGTAACTCCTGAGCGTCACCAGGTGTGCCCCCCCCAAAAAAAATTCAGTAAGTTACCACTATAAAAAAGGATGTAGGGGCCAGAGCGATATCACAGTCGTAGGGCGTTTGCCCTGCACACTGCCAACCTGAGTTCAATTCCTGGCACCCATAGTAACCCCTGAGCACCACCGGGTGTGGCCAGAAAAAAAAAGGATGTGGCTAAGTGGGAAAAACACATGTCTCATATGTGTGAAGGATAAAGGAGGAGGAGGAAGAGAAGCAAAATATATCATACTAATAGAAGTTTGGGGGGGGGGTTGTTTTTGCTTTTGGCCCCTACAAGACTTAGTCCTAGCTGTGTACTCAGTCATTATTCTAGCTGAGGGTTTAGTGATCATTCCTGGCAGACTCAGGGGAATTCATATCAGATTCTGGAGAACAAACCCAGGTAGACCACTTGCAAGGAAAATGCACTACTGATATACTATCATTTTGGTCCTAATACAAGATTTTTAAGGAGACAGAGATGGCACAAGAATTGCCACTTTTGTCTTGCTTTCCTGTTTCAGATGGATTTCAACACTGCCCATAATTTCCTCACTGAGCCCAGAGCCTAGGAATAGTCCCTAAGTACTGCCCAGATAGCCCAAAAAAGGAAATCAGTTAGTAGGGAAATTGGGCTTTGACAGGGAAAGGGATATGAAAGTCTCTACATTCTGTTCAAATTTTTCTATGAAGCAAAGTGTAGTAAGAATATAAAGTATGTCATTTTCTCTAGAGTTATTGGTTGAACCACCCATTGTTCATGATTGGCACAGAATTGATTTTCCAGAAACACTTGGTTGTCAGGAAATTTTCTAGAGACTATACAGAGCTTTCAGCAATACACAGAAACAAGAAGTCCTTCAGTAATATCTAATTCATCACAGTAGCTGGTGCTTGGGAACTGAGAATTAATTTAGCCAGACTAAACAGTTTTGACATTTTTAAAAATCTACAAATTCCAGTACCCAAAGTGACATTCAAGTATCTTCCTTCTGGTTTTTTGGTTTTCAGGAGGCCCATATGTGGAAGTTCCTTGAATGGGCGTTATTTCTCTTGCTTGTCCACCATCTAAGATATCACTGAGGTTCCCTGAATTGAAGACAATAATAAAACAACTTGACCTGCTTTAAATGTAAAGTAAGCTGTGAGAAATAATGGGTACACTGGCCATGCATCAGAAAGCTGACAATTTTGGGAGGAGAGGTGACCAAGTCCCCACCCTGCCAATGCCACACCACCTGCACCCACCACCCACAACCACCATTTTGCCAATAGCCCAACTTCACTATGGCTCTCTGCAGAAACATCAATCTGACCAAAACTCCAGGTATGCCAGTATTTGAGATGATATCACCAGGACATTTTTAGAGTGAGTGCAGGCACCCTCAGCCACCCCCACTTTCACATACTTCCAGAAGGCCTGGTAGCTGAAAGCACACTTTCATAAAGCTGCAGTATCAACCACCAAGTTTCAAATTCTTGGACAGCACAACAATTCTAAATCTTTTTTTGTTTGTTTGATTTTGAGCCACACCGGTGACGCTCAGGGGTTACTCCTGGCTATGCGCTCAGAAATTGCTCCTGGCTGGGGGAACTATATGGGATGCAGGGGTGGAGGGGATCAAACTGAGGTCCATCCTAGGTCAGCCGCATCCAAGGCAAACCTACTGCTGTGCCACCACTCCGTCCCCAATTCTCAATCTTTTAATACTGTCCTCATAGTAGGAACACACATATTTAGATGCTAATGTGTATTTGAAGCCACTAATGCTCAGAAACAAAAGAGGTAACAAAAAGTTCAACTAGCAACCAAGAGCTCCTGACAATGCCTTAATGACCTCACTGTGAAATGCAATAATTTCACAAATTTTTTGTTGCTGTATTTCTCTTTTATTCATTCATTCATTTATTCATTCTTTTTTTTCTTTATTTTCCTCTTTCTTTTCTTCTCTTTCTTTCATTTTTTCTTTTTCTTTCCTTTTATTTTTAAAATAATTTCACTCCCACTTACCTGAAAACAAATTTTTATGATCAACTATGTAATACATATTGAGTGCAAATAAAAGTATTTCTAAGGTTTCTGAGCACCACTGAGAAGTCCATCCCCCAAAATTATTATTATTATTATAAAAATAAAATTAAGTTATTGAGTTGTTTGGTTGTTTTATTTAGCACTAAATTTTAGGATATTTTCATGCTGAGACTATGTTGCAGGGTTCCAGCAAAGGATTTTGCCCTGGTGCTGTGAAAAGTGGGGATTGACCCAATGTCTCCCAAAACCTAAAGAAAAGTACTGCTTGAAGACAGACTTCATGGCTCCAGCTCTATTCTACTGGTCAAAGGAAGAAAGCTATCCAGTGATGACAGCAGGAAGCACACCAAATTGAAAAAGCTTCCTCTCTGGTCACCCCACACTACCTTGTCTCTAACTTCACATTCTGATTTCTCAAACAGTACTGCTAGAATTTCAGATTTTGCCCAATGTAATCACCTGAACTGAAAAGGTCTTGTGCTAACTTTAAAAAGTAACCTAAGAATGAAAGTTACAACTGTAAGGCCTGCTCTTTATTTTCTTTTCCTTTCAGTAAAGAAAAAAAAAAATAGGGCAAAGTGTTCTTATGCTTCTATACTGAAGATAGGTCCTTGAGAAAAAAAAAACTCAGCAGAGTCACAGAAAGAGGGGAGACTGGCAGACAGAGACAGAGACCCAAAGACACCATCAGCTCCTGAAATGACAGAAACCAAGCCCAAGTTTGTAAGTGGTTGGGGAAGAGATGAGGAAGAGGAAAGAAGGATCTGATCTGTAGAAGAAGAAAATGCAGAAAATCTCAAATGTGACCTCAAGGAGGGAATCTTTTCTCCACAACCCTGTGTAGAGAGTTATTATTTGGACATCATTCACTCAGCACAGTAGTCTCTTTAATTAATGCAGACAAACATCAGCATGGTAGAAGCAAGTGTGACTGTCCCAAAATACTTTTTATCAATGAATTTCATATCCTGCAATTTCACTACACTACAGGAGTCCAGGCACCAAATCACCTTATGAAGTCATCTACCAGAAAACTTTCCTTTATTAGGGGTAAAGATCAATAGTTTCTAGTAAAGCAATTTAGCAGCAATCAATTTGTAAGATGAAGGGTGTAATGCATGAGGGGCATAATGCTCCCTCTTAAGCTAAATCGGGCCAGTACCATGGGGGGCACATGGCCAAAAGTGAAAGATAAAATGTATTTTGTTTGGGATTTTTTAAATGCCAATCTCTGCCCAGTGAAGTATCTCTGTTAACCATCTAAAGGCTACACTCTAAAATCAGTACTTATTATAATCTGTTACCTAAATGTGAGTTTATCTAACTAATAGGATGCAGCTGCATTCTACTTCTATTCGTTGTAGTAAAGCCTTTTTCTCTTTTATGGAGGTTACACTGGCTGTTTCAGGTGCTATTCTTGGTATTACACTTAGGGGTCAGTCCCATTCATGTTTAGAAGACTATGCAATGCCAGGTATGAAACGAGGGTTTCTATGTGCCTGTGCTCCAGCTCTTTGAGCCATCTCACTAGGCCCTATAGTAATATCTAAAGATTTTTGAAATATTAGCAAACTTGACATTGGCAAGTATTAGGACAACTGAATTTTGTCCCTCCCCTGAAAACATATGTTGAAATCCTACTGCCAAGAATCTCACAATGTGACTATATTTAGAGAGTTTTTAAAGAGGAAATTAATCTAAAATTAGGTCATTATCTATCTAAACTCCTAAAGCATTGTGCACTTTCATAGAGATTCAATGCAATCCCCATCAAAATTCTGATGATGTGTTTCAAGGACTTAGAACAAACTACAATATTTGTAAGGAATCATTAATTTCTTTGAATAGCTAAAGCAATTCTGAGAAAAAAGATAAGGAAATATTGTGTTTCTTAACTTTTAGTTATACTATAAAGTTTTAGGTATCAGAATTGTTTAGTATTAGAATAAAGATACATGCAGAGAAATAAACAGAATTGAGAGCCCAGAGATAACTCATCAGATTTATGAACAGTTAATCTATGACAAAGGAGCTGGGGGCATGCTATGGAACTATTTCTTCAGCAAATAGTGCTGTGGAAAATAGCTACATGCAGAAAAATAAAACTGGAATTCTCTCATACACCTTCATATAAAAAAGTTGATGCAAACTGGATTAAGTACCTTCAAATTAGACTGTTATTTATAAAATACAAGAGGAAAAAGAGGAAAAACTCACCAAGATATATATCTCAGAGGTGAATTCAGTTATTTGGTTCCAGTAGCAAAGATAGCAAAAACAAAACTAAACAAGTGACATTATATTGACTAACTAGCCCTTTGAAATAGCTCTCAGATCCATTAAATGCATCATCTTGATCAACAGTACTATCATTTTTAACAGTTTTCAATCAATTATCATAATAATAACCCTAGAAGGACCATCTGATTTTTATTACTACCATTTCACTGAAACAACTGTGTTGAAGCCAGTGATCTACTCATATATCAAGTTGAACTTCGTCACACAATCTCTGATCTAACTCCCAGTGCTTCTTGCCACCCATACTTTCTGCAAAACTGTTTCTCTACTGGTTTCTTAATGTGGCTCATTAGGCTCTCCTGTTCTCTTCTATATCATCAATACTTTTCTTAATGTCATTGCTCTTTTTCTATTCTCATGGGCTCCTCTGGTTACATTCCACCATTAAAAATGTGATCTTTCAGGGGCCGGGAAGGTGGCGCTAGAGCTAAGGTGTCTGCCTTACAAGCGCTAGCCAAGGAACGGACCGCGGTTCGATCCCCCGGCGTCCCATATGGTCCCCCCAAGCCAGGGGCGATTTCTGAGCACATAGCCAGGAGTAACCCCTGAGCGTCAAACGGGTGTGGCCCAAAAACCAAAAAAAAAAAAAAAATGTGATCTTTCACTCATGGGTTCTTTGAATGTCTCTTTGGAACAGAGGTAAAGGGGAACTCCACTGGAGGGCTTGGATATGTTAAAAAATGTTGTTTTTCTCTTTCTTTTTGTTTGTTTCTTTGTTACTTTCTTCTTTCTTTTCTTTTTCTCTATTTCCTTCTTTTTCTACACTTTATGATAGCAGCAGGTATCCCCAAAAGCACTATGATTATACTCAGACATGAGAGGCAATGCTAGAACCAAACTCATGACCTCACTTACCTCAGGGTTGTGAGTCAAGTGTTTTTGCCACTGAGCTTCTCCTAGCTTTTTCTTCACCTAAATATGACATTTAAAAAATTATTTTCTCACCAATAATGATAGGGAAGAGATGGACGTCAAGAAGGCAATCCCATGCACATTAGTGCCACACAAACTCAAATATCTTGGAGTCAACTTGACCAAAGACGTGAAGGACCTACACAAAAAAAACTATAAATACTGCTCCAAGAAATAAGAGAGGACACATGGAAATGGAAACAATACCCTGCTTATGGATTGGCAGGATTAACATCATTAAAATGGCAATACTCCCCAAAGCATTGTATAGATTTACTGCGATCCCTCTAAAGATACCCATGACATTCTTCAAAGAAGTGAATCAAACATGTATGAAGTTCATCTGGAACAATAAACACCCTCGAATAGCTAAAGCACTCCTAGGGAAAAGGAAAATGGGAGGCATTACTTTCCCCAACTTTAAACTGTATTACAAAGCAATAAGTTATCAAAACAGCATGGTATTGGAATAAAGACAGACCCTCAGATCAGTGGAATAGGCTTGAGTTCTCAGACAATGTTCCCCAGACATACAAGCACCTAATTTTTGACAAGGGAGCAAGAAATCCTAAGTGGAGCATGGAAAACCTCTTCAACAAGTGGTGCTGGCAGAACTGGTTAGCCACTTGCAAAAAAGCGAACATAGACCCCCAGTTAACATCATGTACAAAGGTAAAATTCACATGGATTAAAGACCTTGATATCAGACCTGATACCATAAGGTATATAGAACAACATGTAGGTAAAACACTCCATGACATTGAGACTAAAGGCATCTTCAAGGAGGAAACTGCACTTTCCAAACAAGTGGAAGCAGAGATAAACAGATGGGAATACATTAAGCTGAGTAGCTTCTGCACCTCAAAAGAAATAGTGCCCAGGATACAAGAGCCATCCACCATGTGGGAGAAACTATTCATCCAATATCCATCAGATAAAGGGCTAATATCCAAAATATACAGGGCACTGACAGAATTTTACAAGAAAAAAAAAAAACAACACCTAATCCCATCAAAAATGGAGAGAAGAAATGAACTTTAATAAAAAAGAAAATACAAATGGCCAAAAGGCACATGAAAAAAATGCTCCTCATCACTAATCATCAGGGAGATGCAAATCAAAACAACAATGAGATGGTATCACACCACAGAGATTGGCACACATCACAAAGAATGAGAACAATCAGGGGGATGTGGAGAGAAAGGAACTCTTATCCACTGCTGGTGGGAATGCCGTCTAGTCCAACCTCTATGGAAAGTGATATGGAGATTCCTCCAAAAACTGGAAATTGAGCTTCCATTCGACCCAGCTATTCCACTCCTTTCCTCACACCTATATTTATTGTAGCACTATTCATAATAGCCAGGCTCTGGAAACAACCAAGATGCCCTTCAACAGACGAATGGCTAAAGAAACTGTGGTACATATACACAATGGATTATTATGCAGCCGTCAGGAAAGATGAAGTCATGAAATTTTCCTATACATGGATGTACATGGAGTTTATCATGCCGAGTGAAATAAGTCAGAGGGAGAGAGAGACGCAGAATAGTCTCACTCATCTATGGGTTTTAAGAAAAATAAAAGTCATCTTTGCAACAATCCTCAGAGACAATGAGAGGAAGGCTGGAACTTCCAGCTCACTTCATGAAGCTCACCACAAAGAGTGGTGAATGCAGTTATAGAAATAACTACACTGAGAACTACCATAATCATGTGAATGAATGAGGGAACTGGAAAGCCTGTCTAGAGTACAGGTGGGGGTGTTATGGGATGGAGGGAGATTTGGGACATTGGTGTAGGAATGTTTCACTGGTGAAGGGGGGTATTCTTTACATGACTGAAACCTAATCACAATCATATTTGTAATCAAAATGCTTAAATAAAGAAAAAATGCAAAAAAAATAAGTGTCCCCAAGGGAATTTTGCATTGACCTGGTTACATTTGTTCAGTTCTGAGTGTCAATATGGTAAAAAAAAAAAAAAAAAATTTCTCTTGCCTCTCTTATATCCTCCGCTCAATGATTATGTGCCCACCACAGTTTCAACCACAGTTGCAACCAATCTTCTAAGCTTCAGTCACACATTCACAAAGAATTTTTTTGTTTGTTTTGGTTTGGTTTAGGGTAATACCCAGTGATATTCAAGGGTTACTCCTGGCTCTTCATTCAGGAATTACTCTTGGTGGTGCTCAGAGGACCATATAGGATGTCTTGGATTGAACCTGGGTTAGCCACATGCAAGGCAAGAGCCCTACCTGCTGAACTATCACTTATAACCCTCATAATGACTTTTTAAATATTGCCTATCTCTATGTCCCTGATTACTCGGCCAGATAATCTGTACTCCCATGATTATGAGAATCCTTCTAACATTTTAATAAACTTCATATAATGTTTTCTACAAGATACCTAAGACAAGATCATTGGAAAATTTCCCTCCTGCCACTGCAGGGAATCACACACACACACACACACACACACACACACACACACACACACAACCTACCTGTAGACGATATAGCTATAGCTATCCATCTATATGTACTGACATCAGGGAGACAAAAATGTCTGTTGTGTGCAATAGGCAGTCAACATATACAACAGTGAATAAAATCATCAATTAAAGTTGAACTGTGCCTTTAACATTCTGATGACAAGAGATATGTCTTATTTGCTCTTTAAAAAAATGAAAAAAGGGTGCCCAGAGGAGTCCTGTGGTTTAAGGTACCTGCCTTACAAGGATAAGATAATGAGTGCAACCCCAATACTATCACATGTATCCGTCATTATCCTGGCAACTCTATGTTCTGTGATCCCTGGTGCTATACAATTTTCAGCCATACCAATTAGGCGTGCAAGGACTACCACAAAAGTTTGGTACCTCAGTGAGCTCCGCAACTGAAAAATGTGTGAGCAGGGGCCAGAGCAATAATAAAAGGATATAGGTTGCTTGCCTTGCATGTGGCATACCTGAGTAAAATCCCTAGAATCCCATATGGTCTCCTGAGCTTTTCCAGGAGTGATCCCTCACCCAGGAATAAGCCCTAAACATTGTGTGGTCCCAAACAAACAAATATGTGAGCATTATGGCGAGGAAGTACTACCTTCAGCAAACATCTATTTTATCACCGAGGTGACTTTTGGCAACCACTATACCCATAATACACAAAAGCACCTCAACTAAAAAGACCTACCAGCTGTGAGCACAGGTGCATGTAACACAAGTTTAAAAAAAAAAAGTACAGTCCTCAGTAAGCACCATGGCCAAGTGTGAGAGCATCCCAGCTCTATGAACACAAATCAACAAGTATCACATCTAAATGTATGAGCATTACAGCCAAATGAAAATTCAGACTAAAGAGAGCTCCGTGTGCTGAGTTCATCTTTATGCAAGGAGGCTTGGATTCAATACATAGCACAGTATATAGTCCCAAGAGAACTACCTAGAGTGACCTAAAAACAAAACAATACTCCCAGAATAAAAATAAGATGAAAAAGAAAGAAAAAGAATTATATATACTTGAAATTTACATTATGTTAGAAACCAAAGTTACTTCAATTTTTTTTAAAAAGCACATTTTTTTTTAAATTAGGTTGTTAGAACAACTTAGGCCCTAGAATATTGGTGAGAAGGGAAAAAAAATTGAGTGGGGGAGGAGAAAGAAATGAAAAAAATGAAGAATGAAGAAAAATATAATAAAATAAAAGACAGGGGCTGGGGGTCTCAGGTACATTGTTGTTATTAAGAAACAACATAATAAATATTCAAGCCAATGTCAACAACAATAAAATCATAAGACCCAAACTTTAACAACCAAGCTTTAAAAAACCTGTTGTGCTAGCATGCTTATGGCTGGGGCTGGTGGTATGGGATGGAGTCTGGGAATATTGGTGGAGAGAAGTGCCATTTGTGCTGGAATTGATCCTGAAATACTCCAACTGTGAGAAACTCATTTCTCTTAAGAAAAAATGTAAGGGGGGGCAGAGAGATAGTATGGAGGTAGAGTGTTTGCCTTGCATGCAGAAGGACGTTGGTTTGAATCCTGGCAGCCCATATGGTCCCCTGAGTCTGCCAGGAGCGATTTCTGAGCTTAGAGCCAGGAGTAACCCCTGAACAATGCCAGGTGTGACCCCAAAACAAAAATTCTAAGTTATATCTCATAGCTTTGTTTTTAGCTTCCTCTGGTTAAACAATTTTTCTTTAAATTCCTAAATAAAGAATAAAAGACAAGCTGAGGCAATTCACAGACACTCCAAGGCTTTACTGTTACCACTGAGAACACAAACAAGATCTATGGTCTTGATAAGGGGACACTGGGAATGATGGACTAAAGCCAGTAAGTTTTCTTTAATAAGCAAAATGTGCTACATTTTCAAAATCAAGTGCATATGTACCGGAAAGAGTGGATTCACTTTGGCAGCAGTTTATGGAGGGAAAATATAGCCTGTCTTCATGTATTTGAATGATAGATGGGTTTAGCCTGAGGTTCCAGAATGCAGAACCAAGAAGAAAGGACGTAATGTTCAATTTACTCTTAGAAAGAACTTTTTTTCAAAGTTGTCCAGTGTATAGGCAGGAGGAGATGTAGACACAGGAAGGGATCCTTGGTTCAGAGGGGGTGCAGATCAGGTGCTTTCTTGTGCCCTTTTTACTATGAGATGGGTTTTTCTGGCATGATTGCTTTTGCTCACCCTTCCTCAGGCTTGTCTTATACAAATCTGCCCTTCATTCGCTTAGACTTTCTCCTTTTACTTGAACTCACTGACTGCTCACTGGAACTCTCCATGTTTTGTTTATGTCATTCCATCCATCTTATGAAAGACCTGTCTACTCTTATAATCACCCCATCAACTTTCTAATCTCAGCTTTCCAGACCTGTATTGTCAGTCTGTCGTTATCAGTTATAGCAATACTCTTTACAGTACCTTATGGAGACATCTACAGTGTTTGTGTTTTTGTTTGTTTGTTTGTTTTTGGGTCACACCCAGCTCAGAAATCGCCCCCTGGAAGGCTCAGGGGACCATATGGGACACAGGGAGTCAAATTACCATCCTTCCTGGGTCTGCTCGTGCAAGGCAAATGCCCTATCGCTGTGCTATCTCTCCAGCCCCTACAGTGTTGTTTTAATTTATAAATATATTGACTAAAGTCCTAGTGTTGGAGTGAGGCCTTTCTCGGCATGGTGCCTTTACCTCTTCCACTGGTGGGTCTGAAAAAGGGTAGTAGTGGCAAAATAATTTCACAGGCAGTCAGTTAAAGTTTCTTCAGAGACAGCTCGGTTCATTCAATGGCCCTATCTGCCATATGCTTTTCCTACATGGCTTCTATGCTAAGCTTAAACCAAGCAGCTTCTTCTCCGCTGCTCTCCTCTGACTTTCTTGCTTTCTTGCCTTTTTTTCTCCTCCACCAGCCAGCCTATTTTATTCTTTATTCCAAACCTCAGACCCCTCCCAGGTGTGGGTGAGTCTGACCATCCAAAGTGAGATTTAACATAGGACATTGGGGGGAGGGGCTCCCTTACACTACTGTACTGCTTTTTTTCCCAAATGTTTTATTTATTTAGGGGCCATATTCAGTGGTGCACAAATGTGATTACTCACAGCTCTATGCTTTGGGCTCTCTCTCAGAAGTAATCTGGGAACCAGGTGGTGCTAGGGAATCAGACTCTAGATTCACACATGCAGAATACATGTACAAAGCAACTCAGTTATCTTTCCAGCCTAAGGCTTTTTAAAAAAGTTTGTCTTATATTCTAGTCTGAAAACGTTTTTAATATAAAACCCATGATTGCATGCTAGCACATGTTTGACTGGCTAAATATTTCCTTTGGTGATAGTTCATTGGTTGAGCATGGTATAAATTTTTTTATATACATATTGATCTTAATGCTGCTTTGGGTTATAAAAGCACAATAAATCTTAATGGATAAATAAATTCATTCTATTATGGTATAATAATGGAGAAGAAATTCAAAAAAAAAGAACTGTTATGTTTCTGATAACTTATATTGTTTTTCCAAGAAGATGGTCAGGGTATTTTTTTTTGTTTGTTTGTTTGTTTGTTTGTTTTCGCCAACACCCATGACACTTAGGGGTTACTCCTGGTTATGTGCTTAGAAATTGCTCCTGGCTTGGGGGGACCATATGGGATGCTGGGTATTCAAACTGTGGTCCATCCTAGGCTAGCTCCAGGCAAGGCCGCTCCACGCAACCGCTCCAGCTCCAAAGATGGTCAGTTTTATAGGCAAAACAAATCCAGACTATCCAAAGAATTTGAAAAGAAACACTCTAACCTTTTTTTTTTCCTACATTTGAATAAATCTTCATCTGAAAATTATAAGCCTTTCACCATGGTTTGGGTATATAATTTACAAAATAAATTTATTGTGTTAAAGTAGACCTTAACAGAGTCTACCCATATAGGATAAGTTACTTGCCTTGCACTTAACAGATTTAGATTCAATCCTCAACACCCTATACAGTTCCCTGAGTACCAACAGGAGTGAACCTTTAGCACAGAATCAGGAATAAGCCTTGAGCACCACTGGGTGTAGCCCATTTATTTTAAGAGGAGCAATTAGGGTACCTTTGTAAATACTGAGCAAAATACTCTACAAAAGAAACAGTTGAAATTTCAGGAAGGTGGAAGACTTTAAAGCTTAGGGAATCTTGTCGCATTATTGATCTCAAAGTTCCAAATATAAAGTTTTTGAAAGTGAAGAAAGACATATGCTCTTAGAAGTCTTTAAATGATGACAAAAGAAATCTTATATTTATTTTTAGTGATTCTCATAAACAGAATCAGACAGGTGACACCAGAAAGTGTCTCTATAATCTTTAAATTTACCAAGGAAAACACAAGAAAGTTTTGTCCAAGATAATTCAATTTCATAAAATTCCTCTATTCTGTCCTCCAACATGGTATCTTCGGACAGCTGGAGGCTGCATTTGTCAGAAATGCATTGATCACAGATGTATTTTCTTATCTTGATGGCCAAGTTTTAAAACTCTTTGAAATGTTGCCCTAGACACTCTAGTAAAAGAAGCTTTAGTACAGACAAAATGCAAGATTTCATTAGGGAATTGTTTTTCTTTTCCCTTAGCCCCTCAAAGGTCTCTGTTTGAGCCTCTCACCTGATATAGCACAAAGCTATTAAGTCATTTGAATGGAAGGGTCAGGTTGCAAGCTGTGTGAGTCTTGAAGCAGGCAGTGCCTGTTCAGACCACCCAGCTCTCCAAAGCAGTGGCAACACCAGATTCAGACAAGATAAGAGGCTGCTGACCTCTTTAACCTGGCCCCAGAAACTGTTTCTACAAAGAGTTACAGGATCCCATTGTGAGACATGACTATGTACTCTGTAAAGGCATTTATTTGCTTACACAGGAAGCCATGATTCTTTCTGAGAATAAGAAAATTTATATATATAGTTTTGGAAAAAAGCAGAAAATAAAATCTTTGAGCCCATGTTCAAAGCAATATTAGAAAATAACAACCCAGGTCCCTATATATGTGTTTAGAAGACAATTGTATCTATCAACATCAGAATATGAAAAATAGTAAAATAGCAACTCATTTAATTTAACTCTTTTATTGATTAAGTAAAATGTAAAGAAACTATTTAGTTTACCCTAAGTTGTTTAATAGAGAAGATTTGAAATTCCAAGACACAATGACCTTGTAGTATTGACTGTGAGCATTTTGGAGTTCCTGAAAATTAGCCCTGAGCATGGTGTATAACAGGATGCTGAAATTTATATCCTCTTTCCTTTTTATGATAAATATACAAAGCCATAAAATGTCAAGAGAAATAAAGTTAGAGGGGTTTTTGTTTGTTTGTTTTGTTTGAAAGTGGGCACACCTGGCCGTGCTCAGGGGTTACTCCTGGCTCTGTGCTCAGAAATTGCTCCTGGCAGGCTCGGGAGACCATATGGGATGCCAGAAATTGAACCTGGGTCCATCCTAGATCTGAGGCATGCAAGGCAAATGCCCTACCGCTGTGCTATCACTACCGCCCCTAAAGTTAGAGGTTTAGCTCTTATTTACATCTGTTGTCAAATGAGAATCTTAATAAAAGGGAGACATCATTTCCTGTTTTCCTTTATCCTTGTGAATAGTTCAATTCAAATTCAGTTTATAGAAATTAGACTACTCCTGAGCTTTTCCCCAAATCCAGCTCTATTCAAGTCAACTCAGATTAACTTGTCCCCAGGAACAGAACATCTTGAGGGAACTATTAAAGAATGAAGAGCCCTGGGTTTAAAGTTACCAAGACGAACATGGTTATAGGTGTTTGCTCAGACTGATCAGTCCAACCTGTGCAGCAAGGAGAACGTAGTATATAGGAATCTCAACCCAACTCCCTCTTTCACTCATAAGAATAAAAAGACAGGAGAGGAGGGGAAGAGAAATTAGGTTGGTGGGAAAATTAGTACAGAAGTCTTGTTTTTTTTTTCACTCAAAATTTGTTTCACATAATTTATATTCAAATCAGTTTAAACCCAAGTTTATTATTAAGATGCAAGGTTTCACATTAACCAAGTACATGACAAGAATTGAACTTTCCAGGACAATGTAGAACAATGATTATTCAAGTGTAATTTCATCAGCCACAGAATTTCCTGGGTTAATTCCAGATCGCAACACAGATCTAAAGTCCTCTGGTGTAGGGGCAAGAGGAAGAGAGTAGGCCCCTGTCCTTTGACAATTTCCTATGTAGTTCTTATGCACACTAAGTTCTGTGACTCTGTGATGGAGAGAAAGAGCAAAGGACAGAATTTTCATAGAATCATGCTAAAGATATTTTGACTAAATGTACGCAGGAAAGCTAAAACTCAATTCTGCAAACTAACTATATTTGGAAGCAGTAATGAGTTTTCCAGAGTAAAAAATCTGAAGAGCATATGCATGACTAGTTTTGTTTGCAAAGCAGCACTGAAGAGGTTAATCTCTCCAGTAAGATTCCCAGGCCATAAACTCCTAGCAGTCACAGGAAATGCTCTTTTTCAGCTTTGTAATTTACACCAAGCAACAAAACTGCATTCAACAGTCAGAAACAATAATTACATTTCTTGAAAATAATTTCTGTGATCCAGATGAAAACAAAAAAACAAATGGTTTCCTACAAAACCAAAGTTTCTAGATGGAATCTGAGTAACAAAACAGAAAGAGCTTAAAAATAAGACCAAAGCTTCAGAACAATATCCATTTTTTTCTAACAGTCTCATCCTCTTAAACACAAACACTGATACTATTGAAAAGAAATAATCTAAATTTAGCAAAGCTAAAGCAAAGATATTCAGAAATCATCTCACCAAATTTCTTTATCATAAGAATATGGAATATGTTTTGTTAGTTTTATGTTTTTCTTTTTTTTTCCTCCTTGCCATATCATATAGCTGAGAAGAAACACTAGTTCAGGGGAAATTTTCAGAAATTAAAAGTAATCACCTCATTAGAGAGTGCCCTGTGTTGATAAAAAAAAAAAAAAAAAAAAAAAGAACCTCCATTTCTTTGCATATGAATTCTTTTCTAACACAGAAAGATGACATCTTGTTAGTTTACATGAGAATTAAACTTTTGCAAGACAACTGTACACTTCCTGAATCATTCCTTGAGTTAATGGTCCCAACACACAAACTACTTCTGGGGCAATCTAACAGAGCATTCACAGTCAAAATGAGAGGAAGCACATAAGGCAGATACTTACAGGTAGTGGTTTCCTTTCCAAACCAAAGAGCTAGAAACCTTTGGCCCAGGGAGGAGGGATAAGAGTCACTGACCCGGTAATCTCTGATTTAAAGGGATTTGAGAGGAAGCGGGAAGAAAAACAACCCAGGGAAGAAAAGAGAGCTGAAATTCCAGTCTTTCAGGTCAGCTGAGTTTTTAGCTTTCTTTGTACTAAAAATCCATGAGCCCCCCCCTCAACCCCCCCCCCCAACAAGAAATAGAGAATTGAAGTTCACATACACTCTCCACTCTCTTTGCTGGTCTTCTCTTTGCTGTGCTGCGGCTCTGAAAAGTTCCCGACCGCCAAGCCTCAGGACTCCCTCTGAGAAGGGCATGCTCAAGGATGCCTGGAACTGTTTGCAGGGAGCCCGACCTCCCTGGCAGAGAGCCACAGCTCGTCCAGTCCCTTCTGCTGGTTGGGTCCGCAGGGACAAAACTGAGCTTTTGTTAATAAGGTCGGTTGAGAGTCTCTTCCTCGCTTCTTTTCTCACTATTAGTTATGTACTAACTGCTCTGCCACTGGTTAAGCCAAAGGCTGTCTCACCCACCGCAGTACACACACACACACACACACACACACACACACACACACAGAGACACACACACACACACACACACACACACACATCACCCCACACACTCCATACACTGATTGTCACCCAAACCTACTTAACTAGGCATATATATGCACAATCCACATGTACACATATACAATCAGGCACAAACACTTTCACAGGCAATCACACATCCTCATACTCGTGTGTGCAGTCACACAAAAAACGCAGCTACACACACACACACACACACACACACACCAACATACTTAGAGTTTTTTTTTTTCTGAGCATTCAAACTCTTCAATCACGCTTTTTTTCAGTCTCTTTTCTTTGAACAAATTTCCATCCTAAAAGATTTTTATTTAAATTTACACAAGATGTTCAGCATTGAAGAGGGAAGAAAGGATAAAACTAGCTTCCTTTTAACTTTTATCATACAGAATTTTAAGAAAAAGGTCATTATAAGGTGTTGGTTTTTTTTTTTTTGGTTTTTTTTTTTCTTGTGGTTTTTGGGTCACACCCGGCAGTGCTCAGGGGTTACTCCTGGCTCCATGCTCAGAAATTGCTCCTGGCAGGCACAGGGGACCATATGGGACGCTGGGATTCGAACCGATGACCTCTTGCATGAAAGGCAAACGCTTTACCTCCATGCTATCTCTCCAGCCCCCAAGGTGTTGGTTTTTTAAGTATCACTTTAGTTTGTCAATCTGAGACTTTTTATATGGCCTATTATTTTTAAAATCTGCATAAATCCTTTAATCTCACTGCATTTTTATGCAATATACCAGAAAAAAAGAATGGTTTACTATCTGTCCTAATTCTTCGATTAGCTCTATAAAGAGATTTAGTATACTGCTTCATATTGGGGAAAATGTTTATGTGGAAACATATCTGACTATTCTAAACTTCAGTCAATAGTATATAAGGCATCCTAAACCAACTAGTTCAGACAGAATTAGCTTAGCAAAATTAGTCCTTTCTTAAGAGGCCCTGTCTTAAGAGCAAATGATAAGGAGAAGAGGGAAATGATATTTTAAGAAAAAGAATATTATAAAAAGAAGGGAGGGAGATGAGGGGCCTGTCTAAATATCTGTGACTGATTAATTTGAATACTGATATTATTAAACTGATATTATTATCTTATTATCTAGCACTACCATAAATACTAAAATAAAATAGACACAATATAACCCTATTCCCAAAGAATTTATGGTATTATTAGGATTTATATCATAACACCTGCCACATAACCCCAAGCATAACCCTGAAGCATAACCTCAAGTAGTATGTGTAAGTTATAACACATATAAGTTATAAGTTCTGTGATCATCAAAAAAGACCTCTCAGAGAAAAGGAAATTTAAACAAGGACCTCAATTTAGGCACCAAAGAGATAGTACAAAGGTTAAGATGCTTGCCTTGCATGTAACTATGGTCATAGCAATAGTTCAAAACCTAGCATTGCATATGTTTCCCTAAACACATCAGATAAGGCCCCAAAACAAAAACAGAAAGCAAACCCTGAATTAAGAGAGGATTCTGGTATTATAGAGGCAGTGCTAAAATATCTTGGGCTGTAGAGATAGTACAGTGGGTACAATATTTGCCTTTCATGTGGCTGACCTGGGTTCCATCCCCGGAATTCCATATGGTTCCCTGAGGCTGCCAGGAGCAATTTCTGAGCGCAGAGCCAGGAGTAACCCCTGAGCACTGCTGTGCCCCCCCATCAACAAAATAAATGAATCTTGCAGATCTTCTGATTTAAATAAAAGCTTTTCAAAGTTTTTATGCATCAGAACTATTTTATAGCTGTTTAAATAGTCTAACTGTATAAAACAGAAAAGAGACTAAAGAATTTTTTTTTCTGGGATTTTGCACTTAGGTCCTATGACACTTACTTCCTAACTAACTCAGAACCATTGGTAACACTAACTGGAAAGAAAGCCATTCAAATAAGAAATTCTCATTTCACAAGTAGGCTAACCAAAGACTGAGAATGCATGGCTCAAAAAAACACAACTACTTAGAAGTAGTCATGTTAGTAGAGGTAAATTAGAACCCTGGCATCCTATAACTTAAATTATCTATGGCTATTCACTCTCTATATACTGAAAAATAATAACAGAACTAAATACTTAATTATGAGTTTTGGAAGTACCATAAATAAGTTGATGAAGAAAATTAAAATGACAGTATTTGGGGGCGGAGCGATGGTACAGCAGTTGGGTGTTTGCCTTACATGCGACTGACCCAGGACTGACCTCGTTTCATTCCCCGGCGTCCCATATGGTACCCCAAGCCATTTCCTTGTGTCCTCTTTTGTTTCTTGAAGCAATGTCTTGTAGTTTCCTTTTATAGGTAAAAAAGTAACCCCTGAGCATCACTGGGTGTGGCCCAAAAATCCACCCCCCCAAAATGATAGTATTTGATTTTCCTAAAACTAGACTCAGAAAAAAGATTTATTCCAGTGATCTAGGAAGGTTTAATAAATTCTTTGCAAGCTTCTTCCATACCATATATGTAAACTTAAAACTAGGCACCAAACTATGCATTCTTAAACATTTAAAATTTTTTACAGTAGTCATTCTCAATCTGTTGTTACTGCTGCTGTTGTTGTTGTTGTTGTTGTTGTTGTTGTTGAGCTACACCCAGCAATACTCAGGGCTTATTCCTAGCTCTGATCTCAGGGATCACTTTTGGCGAGCTTAGGGGACCATATAGAGTTCCAGGAATTGAACCCAATTTGGTGTTGTGCAAGGCAAATGTCCTACCTGCTGTACTGACATTCCAGCTTCTTGCTCTAACTTTTTAAATGTTTTTTTTTCCCAATGGACAAATACAGTAATATCCTTTCCTTATCTAGAGACTATACTAACCAAAATGTCTATTCCACTCTACACTTATTAAGATAACTAAGATTTGGGCCAGAGAGATAGCATGGAGGTAGGGCATTCTCCTTGCATGCAGAAGGACGATGATTCAAGTCCCGGCATACCCTATGGTCCCCCAAGCCTGCCAGGAGTGATTTCTGAGCGTACAGCCAGTAATGACCCAAAAACCAAAATAAAAAAAAAAGATAACTAAGATTTATTGACAGCATCAAATACTGCAAGAATATGGATCAACAACAAAAATATTTCTCATTAATTGCTGGTGAGATGCAAAATGACACAGCTGCTTTAGAATACCATTCGGAAGTTCCTTTTAAAAATACAAACATACTCTGGGATAAAATCCAGCAATATTTGTCCCTTCATGTTTACTCAAAAGAGTTGAAAACTTGGAAGAGTATATTTTAAAAACTGTCACCACAAAAATGTTTTGTAGTTACATGTGGTGATGAATGTTAACTAGACTTTTTATGATGATCATTTCACAAGACATACAAATATTGACTCATTTTATGTACACACAAAATCAATACGTTATATGTCAATTATACATCAATAAAAAGAAACAAATGAAAATGTTGAACCTAAATAATTTTGTAGTATTGTTACTTATAATTTCCAAAATTTGAAAGTAACTAAGTTGCTGTTTACTAGATAAGTGGATAAATAAACTGTAGTACATCCAGAAAAAAAACTGTTATAAAATGCTAGAAAGAAATGAGTGATTAAGACATGAAAAGACATGAAGATCACATGTATATTACTAAGTGAAATAAGCTTATCTGTACAATTCTGTGTATTTAATTCCAATGATAAGACATTCTGGAAAATAAAGACAATAAAAAGATCAGAGTTTAAAGAGGAGGATGACACCTCAGAGCAGAGCTTTATGGGACAATAAAAGTATTCTGTTTGAGACTTTCATGATGAATACAAGTCTTTGTAATTTGCTAAAACATATAGGTTACACAGCACAAAAGTACAGCTAAGGGAATGTTTAGCATAGTGTCAACCAAAAGTGTCTAAAAATTTTTAGAAGTGTCTATTGGAACCATTCTGTACTATCAGGATTATAAAACAAGCAACCACTTTATAAAGGAATAGGAAAGTTTCCCAGAAAAATTAAATATAGAATTAGCACATGATAAAGACATTCCACTTTAAAGAATATACTCAAAATAATTGAAAGCAGGCAGTACTGGGAAGATAGCTTAGTGATCAGGTATACATGCTTGCATATGGAGGGATAGGAGTTGAATCCCCAGCACTGCATGGCTTTCCAAACACCATAATATATAGGTCTGGTGACCCCAAACATTAGTGGGGTGGTCTATGGGACCTTCACACATTGAACCATCAAGTTGGTTGATCAAACATTACCAAGAGTGGTTCCTGAGTATTAATTGATTACCCTTCTTTTATTCCACACTCCAAGGAAACCTGAGATCATAGAAGTACTACTCACATTAGCTAAGAGAATAAACAAAATGCCCATTAACACTAAATGGGTAGATTTTTATATGATGAAATATTATCCATCACATGTTATAATATAAATGAAACTGAATAATAAAAATGGCAAATACATTATGATTTCACATATCATAAGTAGTTGAATCTATAGAGATAGAAAAAGAAATAAAGGTTCCAGGAAGGGGAGAGGGAAGTGTATCTTTGTCACTTCTTTTTGGTTGTTTGTTTGTTTGTTTGAGGGTTACATTCGGCAGTATTCAGGGGTTATTCTTGGCTCTACGCTCAGAAATCGCTCCTGGCAGGCTTGGGGGACTATATGGGATGCCGGGATTTGAACCACCATCCTTCTGCATGCAAGGCAAATGCCCTACCTTCATACTATCTCTCCAGCCCCTCTTTGTCACTTCTTAATGAGCATAGAATTCCCTATCTGCAAGATAGAATTGTTCAGAAAGGATGTTTCACAACAATATGACTATAATTTTCCCTACTGAACTAGAATATGAAAAACAGTTTTGGTTAAAAAGCAAAAGAGGGTATCCATATTCACAGAAGATTTCATAGGGAACTTTTACTTTATTTTGTTTTAGTTTTTGTTTTGTTTCTTTTGGGCCACACCTGGTGCCGCTCAGGGGTTACTACTGGTTATGCACTCAGAAATATCTCCTGGCTTGGGGGACCATATGGGACGCTGGAGATTGAACCGTGGTCCATCCTAGGCTAGCACAAGCAAGGCGGACACCTTACTGCTTGCATCACTGCTCCGGCCCCTGAAACTTTTACTTTATAAGTCTGAGATTATTAAAAAGTTGGCACCACCTGAGGAATGACCAAATATATAATGCCCTTTCTTTTCTGTAGTTTAGAAAAAGCAAGTCTTTGAATATATGTGTTCTTATACTTAAGTTACAGTTTGTATATAATATATAAATATGCTTAACTTATATATGTGAATATATATGTGTGTGTGTATATATATACTTAGATAAAAGTTATTGGTTCCCTGTTTGCTTATAATCAGATTTCCCAGTCAAATCAGTTTTGGGGAGAAGACTACCAGGAATATGAACATAATACAAATTTTCCCTGGAGTTTCCTTTGTTAACGATTTCAGATTGGCTCCCTACTTCTGGGTCCCAACTAAGTGGCACTTAAATTTTTAAAAATTAGTTTTGAAGGCAGAAAATCTGTCCTGATGTCTAGGAATACTGGGGTTTTCTTTAGAAAAAGACCTAAAATATACTTCTCAGAAATTTGTAACCATAAAACGCTCTTATGACCAAAAGCAAAGATATAATACTCAAGCATACATAGTGAATTTGGTTTCAAACAAGAGATGAAATATTGACAAAATAGTTTCTCTAAGTCTGTCTAGGGAACCTTTATTTGGTTCCTTAGCATTTGACCTATCCAACTTCTTTCATCTTCTAAGCCCTTGACTAAAATTCCTTCTCCCACGCTGGAATGAGCTAAGAACACACAATTTCAAAAAGCCATTTCAACGTATCAAACATAAATTACATACATCAAGCTTGTTTTATGAGAGGCTGCAAACATTTAGTCATGGCATTTTCTTGGTTCAGCTTCTACTCTGTATAAGTCCACAGCTTGCAGAGTCTATTTAATATTCTATTCTCTTGATATTGTCTGCTTTTAAGCCAGATAACTCGAGGTAATCATATAAATTATTTAGCTTTGATTGTATGAAAGTTATCACTACATCTGGCCCTGGTAACACATAAGAAATTATACTTATGATAATGATAATTTGGTTTCATGTGCCAAATCAATGTCACAGCAGGATGTGAACTCTTTCTTTCCTAATAACAACAAACACAGAGTTAAGAAATCAATCTATTTTGAGAGTCCTGCAAAAATTCACTAAGGCCATAAAGAAGATTGCTAAGTAGAAAGCAGGAAGTAGTTGCAAAGGTATAAGTAAAATGATCACCTTGTGCTATTTTTTTTTATTTTTATTGCTTAGCATAAGGCATTCCATTCCTTTTTCTAGGCTTAATTTGGTCCTATGTAATATACAATGGTGTGAGATAGTGCTCTGTAATATAAGTAAAGAACAGTGAAGACTGGGACTTTTTTCTATTTTCAAGATATCAAATTTATGTACTACAATATCATGACTATTAAAAGAAGAAATAAGACAAAAGACAAAAGCTAGTGTTTAGATATTTGTACCAATTCTCTGAAATTCAATTACCACAGGCAATGTTCATTTAGCTATAGTTTATATAGTATAAAAAAGAAGTATTGAGAATCCTTGCCATAGCAAATCGGTAAGAAAGAAAAATAAAAGAAATTAAAATTTGAAAAGAAGTCAAATTATTACATTTTCAGGTAATATGTTATACTTAGAAAATTTTAATAAGTTTTTGGAGCAATGATGAAGTGGTTAGGGTGCTTGCTTTGCATATAATTGACCTAAGTTCAATTCTCAGCACCCCATTTCATCCCCTGAGCATCACCAGGAGTGATGACTATGCACAGGGATAGGAGTAATCCCTGGTCACAGGTAGATGTGTGGCCCAAAAATCAAAGACAAGACAAAACAATATGTAAATTAATATAGGGACCAGAGCAATAATAAAGTGGGTAGGGTACTTGCTTTTCATGGTACCAACCCAATTTTGATTCTGGTATCCCATATAATTCCAAGCCCCTTCAGGAGTAGTTCTTGAGTGCAAAGCCAGTAATAACCCCCTTAATACTTTCAAGTGTAGCATAAGGAGAAAAGAAAGAAAGAAAGAAAGAAAGAAAGAAAGAAAGAAAGGAAGGAAGGAAGGAAGGAAGGAAGGAAGGAAGGAAGGAAGGAAGGAAGGAAGGAAGGAAGGAAGGAAGGAAGGAAGGAAGGAAGGAAGGAAGGAAGGAAGGAAGGAAGGAAGGAAGGAAAATAAAGGAAGGAAGGAAAATATATTAATAAAACTTACAGAAACCAAAAAACCAACTGAAAGGCTATGCAATCAATAACAGAAATTCATTGTATTTTTTGTTTTGTTTTGTTTTTGGTTTTGGTTTTTGGGCCACACCCTGTGACGCTCAGGGGTTACTCCTGGCTATGCGCTCAGAAGTTGCTCCTGGCTTCTTGGGGGACCATATGGGATGCCAGGGGATCGAACCGCGGTCCATCCTAGGCTAGCGCAGGCAAGGCAGGCACCTTACCTCCAGCGCCACCGCCCGGCCCCAATTCATTGTATTTTTATATGAAAACAATAACTTAAGAAAGAAATCAAAAAGTGAAGTGAAAAATATAATTCCACCTATAATTGTGTCAAAAAATAAAAGCAAGTACAGAGAAGCCTATTTAACAAAGGAGGCAAAAAATAGTATCAATGAAAACTATAAACCTCTAGTAAAAGAAATAGTAGAAGACTCAAGGAAATGACAATGTAGTCCATGTTTCTAGAGCAGAAAAAAATCAGATAATTAAAATAAGCATACTATCCAAAGAACTACACAAACCCAATGAAATCACCAGAGTACACATGCATTGTTTAAGGACATAGGGATCCTACTGTTAAGATTTGAATGGAGCCATGAGATACCTTAAAGAAACAAAGCAATTTGAAGCAAAAAAGATGAAGACACTGATTTTAAATCACTGATTTTAAGTCACATTATAAAGTTATAGTAATTCAAACTTGTAGACTAGAATAACAGACTAGCAGATTCATAAATAAAATAAAATAAAGAGCCCAGACAATCAGATTATGAATAGGTGATTTATGATAAGGGAGCTAAGTGCTTGAAGTTGAGCAAAGAAAGCCTCTTCAATGAGTAGTACTTAGAAATCTGCTTAGCCTCATGCAAGAATAAAAATAACATCTTATACCATATACAAAAAGTTAATCCAAAATATACTAATACTACACTGTTACACTAAAGTCCAAATACATCAAAGATATCATAGGCAGCTCTCTCCAGCATATCGTCTTTAGAGGTATCTTCCAGTCTAAGACAACATTGGCAAATAGAAGCAGTGTAGAGTCAGTAGTAATTTCTGAACATCACCTGGTATGGCCTAAAAGCCAAAAACCAAAAAAAGAAAAAAAGTAGAAACAAAAATAAACAAAGGGAACCACACAAAACTAAAAGTTTCTGCATAGTCAAATAAATGATCACTAAAATAAATACCCTGTTGAATGGGAGAAATTATTTGCACACAATACATCTGAAAAAGAATTAAAATCTAAAATATATTAAGCATTCACAAAACTAAAAAATATATATATAGAAAAGGGTGGAAGTAGTGTAAAAGTGTAACAGATGTTTTCCCAAAGAGAACAACAGATGCATGCAAAGGTACTCATCATCCCTGCTTATTACAGAAAAGTAAATACAGATGTCATTGAGAAATGTTAATGAGAGACGACACACTCCAGAGTGAAAATGGCCAACTTCAAAATATCTAGAAATAGGGACCATAGCAATATCTAGCCATTTACTTTGCATGCAGCTGATATGGTCCCCCAAGAATGATTCCTGAGTACAGAGGCAGCAGTAAGCCCTTAGAACTGCTAGGAGTGGTCCAAAAATAAACATAAAGTCCAGAAACAACCAGTGCTAGTAGGAATGTGGAGAACACAGATCCCACATTTACTGATACTAGGAATGTAAATGATAGAAAACAGCCTCTACAGAAAAAAAGTATAAAAAAAAAAAGAAAGAAAACAGTATAAAACTTTATTCAAATGGATAGCACAATGGACTGGAATGCATCCTTTGCATGAAGGAGGCATGCACGACATGGTCCCTAAGAATCAGTATGAATGACCACTGAAATAGAACAGGGTATAGCCCCTGAAACTAGGTGTGGGTCAAAATAAATCAATCTATCAATAACAGTTTCATTATATAATCCTGCTATCCATATATATTCCTCTCAGCCTACCATTAGTAATCCCTGAGGACAGAGCCAGGATAAAACCTTAACAACACTGGGTGTTTCCACAAAGCAAAAACAAACAAACAAAAAATCACAAAGACAACATCATCTTTTTTGCAGTTATATAGTAATATATATTTAAGTTTTAAATATATATATATATATAATCTTATAGTAAATAAGCATGCACTCTGCTTTATAATTAGATGAAGCAAAAGAAGTCGGTGAGTTTGGGGCCGGAGAGATAGCATGGAGGTAAGGCGTTCGTCTTTCACGCAGAAGGTCATTGGTTCGAATCCCAGCATCCCATATGGTCCCCTGTGCCTGCCAGGGGCGATTTCTGAGCCTAGAGCCAGGAATAACCCCTGAGCATGAGAGAGAGAGAGAGAAAGAGAGAAAGAGAGAAAGAGAGAACGAGAGAAAGAAAGAAAGAAAAGAAAGAAAGAGAGAGAGAGAGAGAGAGAGAGAGAGAAGAAAGAAGAAAGAAAGAAAGAAAGAAAGAAGAAAGAAAGAAAGAAAGAAATAGAGAGAGAGAAAGAAAGAAAGAACGAAAGAAAAAGAAGAAACAAAGATAGAAAAAAAGAAAGAAAGAAAAAAGAAAGAAAGAAAGTAAGAAAAGAAAGAAAGAAAGAAAGAAAGAAAGAAAGAAAGATATAAATAGAGACACTAAGTTTGCTACAAAGAGTTACGAGTGCCATTAAAGCAAGACCTAGAGTTTTCAATTGACCTAGTATATTTATCTATGCTTCTTTGGTAAGGATCTTAGTCTTTGAATTACAGGCATTTGAGTGTCACTTGATGGGCTTAAGTGGTTAAATTTGCATTGGATGGAGCACTCCAATAGAAAGGAACCCAGGTCTCTGGTAGTTCTCTCCAACTATATACTATACTAATATATATATATATATATATATACACACTACAAACATTTCCTAGTTATGGTTGCTATCAACCACATTTATATATTTCTTTGATACTCCAGCTGAGCCACTTTCTCTTCTCTCTGTCCTTAAAAATGTGCCCTTATAGTCAGGAACTATCTGTCTCCAAACACTATACTTCACATGTATTTCTTGCAGCCTATTTATCATCTCCAGTCTTCAGAGTAGTTATCTTACTCCCTAGAGCTCTAACAGCAAGTGATAAAAGTATCCAATGCCTGTTTTCCTATCATCTAATTTCCTTCTCTGACAAACGCTATCACTGAAAATGATGGAGAATTTCCTGACGCCTTCTGTTTCCTTTATTATGTCCTCTCCAGGGTATTTTAGCTTAAGTGCTGTTGATGAGAGCAATGAATGCTGAAATCATGTACTAACAATACAAATTCCAATCATAGATCAGAAAAAGGTTTGAAAAAGTATTTTAAAAAAATTATTTTAAAAGTAAATTTTCATCATTTACCTCCAAAGAATGGGAATGTGAGTGTTTTTAAACTTGGTCTTGGATTCAGTGAGATGATAATTATATTTCAGCATTGGTAGTTTGGACTTAAAATATACTACAGATACCACCACCATGTTACAAATGGCATTGAATCCTGCCACAAATGTGATTACCAGAGATCAACAGGCCCACATAGATACTAAAAGCTCCATTGCAGAAAATTTTCAAAAGTATTGTTTTTCTGTGATTCGCTTTTTATTTGGACATAAAGTTTGGGAATACAGCTGGCATTGCTCATGACTTATTCCTGATTCTGTGTTCAAGGGTGCTCTAGATGGACTGTAGGTGATGTGAGGGATCAAAGCATATAACTTTAGTACTTGCTCTCCAGCCCCAGATTTTTAAAATTCACCAAATAAGTACCATGTGATAAATCTACAAGAAATTCAACAAAGGTTTAACTATGCCTGAATAGCAGGAAAGATTTAACATTTACAAATTTGTATGACCTTGGAGAATAGTCCCCTTTTTATCAAAACTTGAATTACTCAATATTAGAAATCAGGGTTTACCTTTTAGACTTTTGCAGGCATTGTCGTGAATCTTTAAATGAACAATATGCTTAAAAATCCTCTGTAAATATGGAGTACATTGATAGTAGGAACTAAGAGAGGAGACTACCTTGGCAAGGAGTTTTAAGAAGTAATAAAACCAAGATATAACCAGGAAAAAATAACTTTCCTATTACTAGTCCTTTAGCCAAGTTCAATAGTGTGAAGTCTAGATAATTTGTGAAGAATTGAGGCCTGATAAGATTCAGAATGATGCCAATCCAAATGGAGCCAGCTGCTCACTTCTCCATTCAAAAGAAGAGAAACCTTGCTGAGCACAGTAAAAGGCACTTCCAAGTTCAAAGTCCTTTTTCCTTGGCAATACCTTGGCAAAAACTGAACTCCATGGAAAGACCAGTTGCAAGAGAAGTTGGGGAAATTCCCTAAAATCGACTTTGCAACAAATAAAATCCATGTTTGGGATGATCTGCCTCATAGTTTGGGGGTATATAACTTGTGTCTTTTGCTTTAAAGGGTTATCTCCTCTCTCATATTTCCTAAATCAAAGTATTCTGCTTCACTATTTTTCTTCTGCTGAAATTCTCTTTGATTGGTATAGACAATGAACTTGGAATTCTTAGTGTTCACACTGCAGGATCATTCAGATTTTTACTAGTACCTCCTAGGAACTTCAGAAGTGAAGTTGGACCAAGTGATGTTGGACCAAGCAGGAAGACAGCACACTCCCTGCTCCAGGGATCCTTATACTGCTACTATAGCCATATGATGCTCAAATTCCACTAGATTAGCCAATACATATAAAGCATCCACATGGTGAAAAAAATATAAGAAATATTTCATAAATAACAACTATCAATTAATTAACTAGCAACTATCAATTAATTAATTAATGACTCATTTCTGTAAAAAAACAAAATAAGAAAACCAAAATAAATAAAACAGAATAAAAAACAGAATAAATAAAAATAAAAATAATTAATAATATTAAATAATAATAAACAAATAAATAAAACAGAATAAAAAATTCAAAAAACAGAATGAATGAAAACTTGAGCATAGACCATTCCCCAAACTCCAGATTAAAATTGTTTTCTATAAAGAGTAGCAGTTTTGGAGTTATTTTTTTCTAATGTGTAGTAAAGTACATAAATACCTGAGTCGTTACAGTAGAGTCTGATGAGTTTACACTATTATACATTTATGTAACTATGGTCCTGATCAAGAAATCAAATATTTTTAGCACTCCAGAGGGTTTCTTCTTTTCCCTATCCAGTCAGATACCTTCTACCTCAGTAAAAAAATTGAATTAAACTGCAGCTTTCTCAACAGAAAATGTTATGATTTGAAACAAGTCTCTTATCTTGCAAGGTTTCACCAACAATTATAATAATTATGCCCTATATGTGTATCAAACAAATAGTTTCTCTTACATTTGAAGAATGAATTTATACAAACAAGTCAATAAAGAAATAGGGCAAAAGCATCCTTAATGCTTTTCTGGGTAAGCATTATCCACTGCCTATCCAGAAAGCAGCTAGTCTTAAACCCTTAATATATATAATTGACATAACTAAAAACTGAGTTTTTCTGGACAGACTGTAAAGTTTAGCTATAAGAATATTTGTTGGTACTCTAAAACTCATAAGCTAATCCTACCATAAAGAATTATCCAATTCTACTAGAATTAATATAAGGACAGTAGCAGAGGCTTTGGGGAACTATGGTGGTGGGTGACGGTGAGGAACAGCACTTTGTACACTAAAACAATACAAATTAAAGCAATTGTAGGGCCCGGAGAGATAGCACAGCGGCGTTTGCCTTGCAAGCAGCTGATCCAGGACCAAAGATGGTTGGTTCGAATCCCGGTGCCCCATATGGTCCCCCGTGCCTGCCAGGAGCTATATATTATATTATATATTATATTAATATATATCAATATACTAATTAATAATTAAGTATTAATATATAATACTTTATATTGACATATAGTATATGTTACACATTATCTACAAAATATTAAATAATATATTATATTATTACTTATTGCTTATTATAATAGTTTATTATTTATTGTAAGTTTTGTAAACAAGATTTTGAAGTTGACATGATAGTAAGTACCTTTGTACATAGCATAAAATAAAATATTCATCCAATTAAAAATTATATTTGTTGGGTGCAAGAAACTAGCTTAATAGTCTGGAGCACATGATTTTTTTTTATTTTTGTGCTACACCCAGTGACGCTCAGGGTTACTCCTGGCTCTTCACTCAGAAATCTCTCCTGGCTTGGGGGACCACCATATGAGACGCTGGGGATTGAACCGAGGTCCGTCCTGGATCAGCTGCTTACAAGGCAAACACACTTCTGCTGCGCTGTAGCTCTGGCCCCAGGAGTACATGATTTTTATGCAAAGGCACCACATGGTGCCTGGAGCAGCTTGTAGTGTTTGATGTAGAACTAGGCTCAAAATGGAGGAAGAAAAAAGAAGAGTGGGAGGAGGAGGAAGAAGAAGGGGAAGAGGGGGAAGAGAAGGAATAGGAGGAAAAAGAAAAGAACGAGAAGGAAGAAGAGAAAAAGGAGGACAAGAAGGAGAGGAGAACGGTAGAGAAGGAAAAGGAACTTAAGAGAAGGAGGAAGAAAACAAAGAGGAAAAAAAGAGGAGGAGGAGAAAGAAGAAAGTGGAGGAGAAAGAAGAGGAGGAGGAAGAGGAGGAGAAAGAGGAAGAGAAGGAGAAAAAAAGGAAGAGGAAGAGGAGGAGAAAGTAGAGAAAAGGAAGAGCAAATGGGGGAGGGGAGGAAAGAAAGAGAAGGGGGAAGAGAAGTGGATGAGGGGGAGGAGGGAGAGGAAAGGAAGGTGGTGAAAGAAGAAGAGGAGGAGGAGGAGAAAAAGAAAGAAAGAAAGAAAGAAAGAAAAGAAAGAAAGAAGAAAGAAAGAAAGAAAAGAAAGAAAGAAAGAAAGAAAGAGAAAGAAAGAAAGAAGAAGGAAGGAAGGAAGGAAGGAAGGAAGGAAGGAGGAAGGAAGGAAGGAAGGAAGGAAGGAAGAGAAAGAAGAAGAAAGAGAAAGAAAGAAAGAAAGAAAGAAAGAAAGAAAGAAAGAAAAGAAAAGAAAAAGAAAGAAGAAAGAAGAAGAAGAAAGGAAAGAAAAGAAAGAAAGAAAGAAAGAAGAGAGAAAGAAAGAAAGAAAGAAAGAAGAAAGAAAGAAAAGAAGAGAAAAGAAAGAAAGAAAGAAAAAAAGAAAGAAAAGAAAAAAGAAAGAAGAAGAAAAGAAAGAGAAAGAAAGAAAGAAAGAAAGAAAGGAAGGAAGGAAGGAAGGAAGGAAGGAAGGAAGAGGATGGGAAGAAGTAGGAGGAGGAGAGGAGAAGAAGAAATAATAAACAAAAAGAAGAAATAAATAAACAAAAGCTCTTTAGGTCCTCAGGAATTTTTTAGAGCTTTTAAGAGCCTTGAGACCACAAAGTTTGAGAACGATGATCTGAGCAAACATCTTACAAACATATTCAATTTCCTTTTGAACCAGCTCCTGGCAGTCCAACTTTAGTCATAAGTAAATTATCTAAAACCGAATTATACAAAATAAGGTTGATTAAAGAACCAAACAAAGTACTGAGGATATTAACTTTAGTGGTGTCATCTGGGATTTGAGTTCATTTACAAAATAAACAAAAATAAGCAAAAAGACCAAAAACATCAGCCATAAGGATAGTACAGGGGTAAATAAGTTGCCCTATATGATTTCCTGAGTACTACCAAGAGTGACTCCTGAACAGGTCTAGTTGTGGCAAAAAATATATTCCTCTAGCCCTACAAAAATAAAAAATAAAAAGCAGAAACAGTAAATGTCAAGGATGTGGAGAAATTTAGTTAGGAATGTCTTCTCATTGCTATTTGGAATGTAAACTGGTCAGCTTCATAAGAATATTATGTGGAGACTCATTAAAAAGTTAAAAATAGAACAACTTATCACTCCACTTGTATGTGTCTATGAAAAGAATACCAAATTATTTATTTAAAAAATGTATATAATGTTGATTATAGCACTACTTATAATAGCCAATATCTAGAGATGAACCACATGCTGAACAACAGAGAAAAGATCAGAAGTTGTGTTGCATATATGCTCTATAAGAAAAAATTAAATTTCCTTTTTGCTTCAATATAGATGTATCTGACAGAGGTCATTCTAAGTTAAAAAAGTCAAAAGAAAATGATACCATTTTGTCTCAACCATAATCATATATTAAAAAATGCAAGAATGCAGAAAATGTCTAATGAAAGCAGACTTGACCACAGAGTTCAAATTATCAAGGTCATGAGGTGTGGGGGGAGAAGTGTTAAAAAGATCAATGAACTGTGAATAAAGATACTGATAATTTGGTATCAAATTCAATGTGGTAAAATTTGTATATGAGAAACACTTTAAATTTTTTTTAAATAAACTATTATAAATTGATATAAAAATAAAATGAGACTCATGGAAACAAGATTATTAAGGAATATTGCATATATGCATTATCTTCAGTTGGTAAAGAAGTGATATCAAGGGCATCCAGATAGGAAAGGAAGAAGTCAAGCTCTCACTGTTTGCAGATGACATGACACAATCTTTAGAAAATCCTAAAACTACCAAAAAGCTTTTAGAAACAATATGTTTGTACAGTAAAGTGGCTAGCTGCAAAACTCCATGGCTTTTATATATATATTCAAATAATGAAAGATAAAATACATTTAAAAATATTCCATTCACAATTGTGCCTCAGAAAATCAAGTAGCTCGGAGTCAATTTAAAGAAATGAAAAGACCTATAAAAGGAAACTACATGACATTGCTTTAAGAAACAAAAGAGGACACAGGAAATGAAGACATATATGTTGCACATGGATTAGGAGGATTAAATGGCAATACACCCCAAAGCATTGTACAGATTAAATGCAATTCCCCTAAGGATGCCCAAGACATTTTTCAAAAAAGTAGATCAAACACTCCTGAAATTTATTTGGAACAATAATCACCTACGAATTGCTAAAACAATCCTTGGGAAAAAGAAGATGGGGGTCATCACTTTCCCCAACTGTAAACTGTACTATAAAGCAGTAGTTATTAAAATAACATAATATTAGAAAAAAGACAGATCCTAGATCAGTGGAATAAAATTGAATATTCTGAGACTGACTCCCAGTTATACAATTAATTAATCTTTGATAAAGGGTCAAGTAATACGAAGTGGAGTAAGGAAAGCCTCTGCAACAAGTGGTGTTGAGAAAACAGGTCAACTACATGCAAAAATATAAACTCAAACCTTTCTTTAACACTATGTACACAGGTCAAATCAAAATTGATTAAAGATCATGATATCAGATCTGAAACCATAAATACATAAAGGAAAACATAGGCAGAACACTACAGGGCATTTAAGCTAAAGGTATCTTTAAGAATAAAACACCAGTGGCTAAATAGTGGAAGCAGAAATAAATAAATGGAACTATATTAAACTGAGAAACTTCTACACTTCAAATTAAGTAGTGCCTAGGATACAAAGGATACCAATGGCATAGGAGAAACTGTTCACTCCATACACATCAGGTAAAGGGTTAATATCTAAAATATACAAAGCACTGCAGAACTTAGCAAAAACAAAATCTAGCCCATCCAAAAATAGGGAAAAGAAATGACCAGACATTTCCTTAAATAAGAAATACAGATAGCTAAAAGACATATGAAAATATGCTCCACATCACTAATCATCAAAACAATAATGAGATATCATCTGACACTACAAGTGCTGGTGCAGATGCGGCAAGAAAGGGACACTCATTCATCGCTGGTGGAAATGTAGATTTGTCCAGCCTTTTGGTAAAACAATATGGACATTTCTCAAAAAACTAGAAATTAAACTTCCATATGATCCAGCAATACCACTCCTTGGAATATGCCCTAGGAACACAAAAACACCATACAGAAAAGCCCTCTGCATTCCTTTGTTCATCACAGCAGTAATTACAATAACTAGATTCTGGAAACAACCCAAGTGCCTGAGAACAGATAAATGACTGTGGTACATATACACAATGAATTAATATGGAGCAGCTAGGAAAAAATGAAGTCATGAAATTTTCTTACTCATGCATGGATATGGAAAGTATAATGCTGAATGAAATGAGTCAGAGGGAGAGAAATAGACGTAGAATAATAAACATTCATCTGTAGTATATAAATAAAATAAAAGATAGTATGATAATAATACCCAGAGACAAAGAGATGAAAGTCAGGAGGATCATGGTGTCCATGATAGGAAGCTTGACAGAAATAGTGGAGCGTGCAGTTAGGGTAGAGAAGGGTCCATTCCAATAATTGGAAATGATCATTCTGGACACATTGGGTGCTAAAAGTGGATAAAATGATATGCATGTTACTTCTTCATTAATAGTAGTGCAAACCACGATGTCAAACAAAAAAGCATGTGCATGCATGAGAGAGAGAGAGAGAGAGAGAGAGAGAGAGAGAGAGAGAGAGAGAGAGAGAGAGAGAGAGAGAGAGAGAGAGAGAGAGAAGTAAAATGCCTGCCACAGAAGCAAATGGGAGGTGGTAGTAAAAATGGGTACATTGGTGGCTGGAAACGTGCACTGTTGAAGGGTGGTGTACATTCTATGACTGAAACTCAATCATGAACATTTTTTAACCACAGATTTTAAATAAAGTAATCTTTAAAAAAAGAACATTTTTCTACAATAGTATAGTTCATAATTTCATATTTTTATTCAAATTCTATTTAATCTTTAGAACTTTGAAAATACAGAAAATGTATTTGAGAGATTGAATGTCAAAGGACTAATTCTTGTCCACCAGTTTAACTGACCAAACTGAGGCTGGAATAAAGATTTGTAATTATCTTTTAAGCTTTTCATACACTACAACAAATGGATTTTGTCTAAAGATTCTCTCAATAAATTTTGAATTTAAATATATTAAACCCTATCATTCTTAGTTAATAGTTTATTCCTGACAATTTTTTCTTTCAAACACTGTCAATGTCATGTTTTTTTTTTAATCTATTTTTAAAAAATTTATTCTGAACACCATGGTTTTACAAAGTTGCTCATAATACAGTTACTTCTGGCAATTAATGCCCCAACACCAATCCCACTACAAGTGTAAGATTCTTTCCACAATTGTCCTAAGTTTCTCAACCTCCCCCAATCCTACCCCTTGGCAAGTATGAACAACTTACTTAATAGTGCTTGTTATAACTAAATGATAATAAAATTATTGAAAAAGACTTGATTAAGAGAACATTTATAAAAAAATTGTTATAGCTCTCATGTGTCACTGTGTGAAGTTTCACCAAGTTATTTATTGCTAGTTGAGCATTTGCTGAGTTTATGTGGCTTCTATGATAATTTCATTTCTAATTTGGTATACTTTACTGGAATGTTAGTGTTAAAATTATGAACTTCGAAATCTGTGGAGCTGGGCTGATGAACTCATAAGACAGTGTGGGTTGTGAATGTGGCAACCTGTCCTAACTCCAATGGGTCCCAGAAATGTTGGCATGCCTTGTGAAGTTAGGTGTCTGCAGAGACTAGTAGAAAAACAATAAAGTTTTGGCCCAGCGGTGTTTGTTGGGTGTGTCTGTCTGTAAGTGCAGCTGCCTTGGTTTCCAAAGGATTGCCACACACCTCTTCCAATGAACCTCAGTGCAATCATCTGTAAGACCAATATATCCATGAGTTTTTGAGGCTTGATGTGCTTCTTTTTCCAGAGTTTAATGAATCTATAACACTGGCCCAGGTAAGCACACATGATGGAGTCCTTTTTTCTCTAATGTCTGTTTTTGTCAAACCTATAAGCATCTTAAAAGAAGCTAATTTTCTGAAATTATCTTCATACAACAAGGATAAATTAAATACAGATGTTTTGTTTTTTAATTTCCTCAAGGTAAGTACTGTCTAATTTTGGTTCAAATATATTTTCTGATCCAGGCTGTCTTTAGTTTATATGTATCATATAAAGATTGAAAGTTTTTTAATACAGCAATATGATTGCATCTAAATATCTTATAAAAATCAAGTGTTTTAAAATACAAAAGATTTTACAATGATTTCTGAATATTGAATGTTGAATGGTTGTTTTTGGATTTATAATTTTATTTTTTCTCTAAGGTGCTACACGATTTGATAGGGTTTGCCTTACAACTTGATTAGCTCCTTACATTGATGATTAAATGATGCCTAGCACTTCCATTTCTACTTCAAATTAATGGCATGCCAACTTCTAATTTAAGAAATCATTAAAAGGGCATGCAAATGCAAAAAAAAAAAAAGTAATTCTTACTACTGAGTAACATGATATGGTTTAAATAGACAAGGACCTCAGTTTCAATTTGAGATATTTCAATCATGAAGACAAGTTGTTATTGCTATATTCAGAGAAATGCCAATAATTTGAAGTGATTGAACCAAGTAATTAGAGACAAGAACATCTTTAACATTATAAGGAGCATGGTTGTTAAGAAGGCTTCAAATATCCTAAAATGTCAAATCAGTTTAATATTTCTTTTTTACATTTTAATATTTCTTAATGAATAACCAATTACCTTTAAAATGTTAGTGCTTAGTAACTGTAAAGATACTATAGGGATTAAAGCACTTGCCTTGCACAAGGGTGGCCCTGGTTCAACACCTGGCACCACAATGGTTCCCCAAGCACAGGCAAAAGTAATTCTTGCGCCGAGCCAAGAGTAAATCCTGAGTACCATTAGATGTTTTCCTGAAACAAAATATATTAAATTTTAAGTTAAACATATGTTTATACACACATATATTTTTATATATCAACACTTTGGTCTAACTAGAAGGTATTTTTTGGACTTCCCCAAATATTAAACATAGAACTTTTGCATATCCACTTATATTGAAAATTTTGAGATGGTATAAATTATTTTGCTATATAATTAAAATTGTAAAAAAGTTTTTAAAAATTACCAGAGTTGGAAGAGTGAAATAAAATTTTTCTTCCAAATAAAGGAATTTCAAAAAATCTACTAATTTTAATAGATAATTCCAAGTCAAAGCCATCCTGATTAAAATAGAAGACCACCAGTATTTCAAGTTTTGGTGTTCTGGACTTTTTTTTTGCTTATCTATTTTTGTGGACACAACAGGCAGTGTAGACTACTCCTACCTCTGTGTTCTACAGTTCACTACTGGAACTACTCAGGTGCTAGGAACTAAACTGGGTCCTTCTACATATAAAGTATGCTACCTCTCTAGCCCCTGAACTTGTTTTTAAAACAGAATGAGGATGGGGTTGAAGAGATAGTATAGTAGATAGAGTATTTGTCTTACACTCAGCAGACCCATGTTCTATCCCTAGCATCCCATATGGTCCCCCAAGCACCACCAAGAGTAATTCTTGAGTGCATAGTCAGGAATAACACCCTGTTCTTCTCTGGGTATGACACCAAACAAAAACCAAATAAACAGAATAAGAAAGAAAAGGAGGAGTATAGGGGCCGGAGAGATAGCATGGAGGTAAGGCGTTTGCCTCTCATGCAGGAGGTCATCGGTTCGAATCCCGGCGTCCCATATATGGTCCTCCCGTGCCTGCCAGGAGCAATTTCTGAGCCTGGAGCCAGGAATAACCCCTGAGCACTGCCGGGTGTGACCCAAAAAAAACCACAAAAAAAAAAAAAAAAAAAAAGAAAAGGAGGAGTATAGAGAGATAAAAGCCACAATTTCTAAGTGAGCTGTCATTAGACTGATAAAGAAATGGCAAAATCATTGTCAATTTATATTTCCTCCTTAGCAGCTCAGAACATTTCAGCATATATTACGTTGGTGTGGTAATGTTTTTCTCTAAGCATTTACACTCTTGTAAATCCAGATCACTTTAATAAAAATCAAATTTATAGGTCCAGGAAAATGGCTCAAAGTTTTGGAGTATGTACCTTGTATGTATGAGCCCTAGATTTAATCCCCATTATTGTATCATCCTCTTAGGACTGACAGGAGTAGCCCCTGAAGCACTGCACTGGCAGAAGTCCCTAAGAACCACTGTGTATTCTCCCAAAATTAATAATAATATTTGAGCAACTATTTTACTATGTAATCTTTCTGAAAGGACCAACTATGGACAGTATGATCATCTGGGAATTCAAAGATAAGGCAAATCTTGCAAATGTGATCCACATAGATATTCTACATTTTCCAAACTACTGACACAATAAAGCACTCCTCCTAGCCCAGTGAGTGGGGGAGGCAATTTCTACCAGAGTAGCTAAAGCAGGGTTGGGGAGACAGTTACAGCAGGTAAGGTCCTTGCTTTGCAAGTGGTTAACCCAGGTTTGAACCTTAGCACCCAAATGGCCCCCTAATACTGCCATGAGTAATTCCTGAGCACCTCCAGGTCACCAGGCCCCAAAACAAAACAAAACAAAGACAAAATAGATTAGCTAAAGCAATTCCCCCAGCTCTTTCTGTAAACTCCTGCAAAGAAAGTTCTTTTATCTTGGCATTTGCACTATGGAGTTCATCTAAACATAAATATACATTCTCAATGTCATCTAATGTACCCTCCTTGAATAGATTGAAAGAGGCGGGAATCTTGAAAAGAGGCAGCATGCAAAGAGAACTCAATTTTTTTCTTCATATCAAATTTATTCTATACTTATGCATCAGTGCATATTTTTGACATATTATCTTAGCATATGTTTTCTAATTACTTGTGAGTATAAATATTAATTTAATAGACTTTCTCTTTTAAGATTAGACTGAGTTTTAATGTAACATAAATCATGTCCAAGTAAATATCTTCAGACATTTATGTCCAGAGGGTAAGGCTTGTTGGGCTGTTTTGTGGAAGGGAAGCATCTGCTAAGTATCAAGAGGCAAGGGAATGCATTTTATGATGACTATTTCCTGGAGAGATAAATAGAAAAAACTTAATTTTTTCAGCAGCCATTACTTTAAGCCTTAAATTAACTTCACTTTACAACTAATGATTTGGTTTTACAATGATAACCTGAAGTTGGGGGAAATATATTTCTTTACAGCCACTTAAAAGAGAGGTTATTCTATTAAGGAGCCTTTTGATGGTGTGAATATTAGCTGTCTTTTCAATCTACTTCCAAGTATAAGCAAATTTAAAGAAACTGGAATAAGGCACTGCCTCTTAACCCTGATTTCCTGACAATTTTAATAATGTTTTGGCCTTTTTTTATTCACAAACTGCTGGTCTTATTAATTTCAGAAAGTACTCCAAATAAAGTTTCTCCAATCAAAATGTCTTAGCTCAGCATCTAATTAGCAAGAAACTGTTCCTGTTCTTTGGTGGTCTCCAGGATATGTGTAGGAATGTAATCAAGCATTTAGGATGTGGTCATCTGGCATGCATCTTTGTTTCATTGTACTTACTGATCCTGATTCTAAAACAGTGTGTGTGTGTGTGTGTGTGTGTGTGTGTGTGTGTGTGTGTGTGTGTGTGTGTGCTTTGTTTGATTGGTTTGTTTGATTGGCTTGGGAACCACACCTTTGGTTCAGGAGTCACTCCTGACCATGACCAGAAGATTATGTGGGGTGCTGGGGGATTAACCATAATCAGCAGCAGCACTATTGCTCTGTTCCTAAAAATGGTTTTTTTGTGTGTGTCAACTTGACGATCTAGGGCTAATATGTTTGATCAACTATTCTGAGTGTTTTGGGGTTAGATTAAATTGAAAGCAGTAGAATGAATAAAGGAAGTAGCTTCCATCAAATGGGTAGGCCACCTCTCTGGTCAGCTAAAGGCCTGAAAATAAGATTCCTTCTGGAAGATTATTCCCATATGATACCCTCTGGGCTATGCAACATCTTTTTGTCCTATTCTAAGTACAAACTAAAAAGGTATGTTTCCTGAGTTTGAATTTACCTATCTTTTTTTATTTGGAACTGGAGAGGGCTAAGGGAGTTGGGTCACAAAGGATGATGCTCAGTGTCTATTCTTGGTCATAAGTGCTCAGGGGTATCTCCTAGTATTACTTAGAGAACTACCTGTGAAACTAGAAATGGACCAGAATCTGTCACATGCAGAGGAAGTGCTTTAGCCCCTATACTATATCTCCAGCCCAGCCTGTTAGTCTTTAATGTGCAACCATGCCATCCTAGTTCTCAAGGCTGCTACCAGATTGACACTATACAATTTGCTTCCCCAGACTCCAGCTTACTGATTTGGGATAATAATATTTTAGTAATATTATTTTAAAAAATATTGCAAACCACAGTTGCCAGAAGAAAAAGGAGAAAGAAAAAAGAAAAAGAAAAGAAAGAAGAAGAAAGAAGAAAGAAAGAAAGAAAGAAAGAAAGAAAGAGAGAGAGAGAGAGGAGAGGAGAGAAAGAAAGAAAGAAAGAAAGAAAGAAAATAGAAAGAGAAAGAAAGAAAGAAAAAGAAAGAAAGAAAGAAAGAAAGAGAAGAGAAGAAAGAAAGAAAGAAAGAAGAAAAAAGAAAGAGAAAGAGAGAGGAGAGAGAGAAAGAAAGAAGAAAGAAAGAAAGAAAGAAAGAAAGAAAAGAAAGAAAGAAAAAGAAAGAAGAAAGAAAAAGAAAGAAAGAAAGAAAGAAAGAAAGAAGAGAAGAAAAGAAAGAAAGAAAGAAGAAAGAAAGAAGAAAGAAAGAAAGAAAGAAAAAAGAAAGAAAGAAAGAAAGAAAGAGAAAGAAAGAAAGAGAGAAACAGAGAAAGAAAGAAAGAGGAAGGAAGGAAGGAAGGAAGGAAGGAAGGAAGGAAGGAAGGAAGGAAGGAAGGAAGGAAGGAAGGAAGGAAGGAAGGAAGGAAGGAAGGAAGGAAGGAAGGAAGGAAGAAAAATATTTTGCCATAGAGATGGGAGGCAGGGCAAGAGGGAAATTGGTGTCATTGAGATGAAACTCATAAACAACTTAGTAACTGTATCCCACACTGATTCAATGAAAACATTTATTAACTTAAAGACAAATACCATTATCTCTCTAGTCCAAGGGTCTCAAACTCAATTTACCTGGGGGCCGCAGGAGGCAAAGTCGGGGTGAGGCAGGGCCGCATAAGGGATTTCGCTTACCGAATATTCGCAATAAAAAAATCGCATTAGTAAGAAAAAAAATCACAAAAAATCGATTTAAACATTTGCATACCCCAAACGGAACTGCTCTGGGTATGCGAATGTTTAGTGCGATTTTTTTCTTACTAATGTGATTTTTATTGAAATTATTAGGTAAGCGAATAATCGCGAATACTGCGATATTTGAAGGCCGGCCGCGGACACAAAATGTTGTACGGATGGCCGCAAATGGCCCGCGGGCAGCGAGTTTGAGACCCCTGCTCTAGTCCCTGCAATGTATAATTTTTATTTCACTTATTCCTTACACAAAAGTTGTTTTCTCTATATGCTCCTTTTGTTTTTTGCATTTTCCAAGGAAGCTATTTTATTGCAATTTATCATTTTTCTTCTTTCTTGTGGCTACTTAGCTCTTTACGATAACAATGTTCCTTAATACATAAATTGTGTATTTAGGTTATTTCCAAATTTGGTAACTATGAATGATGTTACAGTGAGTTTTCTGGTGCCTTTATGTTTTCATATTGTTGAGATACAGCGTCAAAGTAAATTACTTGTAGTGGGATTATTAACTGAATCAAAATGTAAACATATATGTTTAAGTTTAAATTTTGTATAAATCCCCTTTCACTAATAAAGTATGAGTGTGCCTGTTTTTCATCTTCCTTACTGTGTCATCAAATTGTTTAGTTTTGTATTAAATTTTTAATAATCATGTGTGAAAATTGAATATTGTTTAATGGTCATATCTCTTTTTCTTTTTTATATAATTACTTTATTTAAGCACTGAGGATCCAAGTTGTTCATTATTGAATTTCAGATATAGAACTTATACCATCCTTTACCAGTGCACATTTCCTGCCATTAATATTCTCAGTTTCCCTCCCACCCACGCCCTCTCTTGACTACCTCTGGAGCAGGCATTTAACTCCTTTCTCTTCTTTCTCTCTCTTTCTTTTCCTATCCAGAGTGATCAGTTCCAACTATCATTGTCATAGTTGCCTCTTCTCAACGCTAACTTCATTCATTGCTCTTTGTGTCAAGCTTTCTACCATGCACCAGTCCTCCTGGCCCTCATCTTTATTGTCTCTGGATATTATTAGTATATTGCCTTTTATTTGTCTTATATCCCAAAAATGAGTGATATTATTCTATGTATATCCCTTTTTCTGTAGCTCATTTCACTTAACATAATACTCTCCATATCCATCCATGTATAAGCAAATTTCGTGATTTGATTTTTCCTAACAGCTGCATAGTATTTCATTGTGTTGATGTACCATGGTTTCTTTAGCTGCTCATATGTTGTCAGGCACCTGGGTTGTTTCCAGAGTATGAGTATTGTAAATAGTGCTGTGACAAACATACGAATACAGAGCATATTTATGCATAGTGTTTTTGAATTCCGAGGGTATATGTCAAGAAGTGGTATTGTTGGATCATATGGAAGTTTAATTTCTGATATTTTGAAAAATATCAATATTGTTTTGTCAAAAGACCAGTCTATATTCCCACTATCAGTGAATTATATATCTTTTTCTTTAGTGACTTATCTTTTATGTCTTCTACCCATTTCCATAAGGTTCTGTTTATTTTTATTTAACACTTCAGACAACAGATTCAGAAGAGAAATAACTCAGAATCATACATGTTGTTATTACTGGAACTAAAATTGAACATTGGGAGGCTGGAGAAATAGCAGAAAAGGTAAGACATTTGCTAAGGAAACGCATTTTCCATTTCTGGTCCCAAAAGCCCTACAAGAAGTGACCCTAGAGCACAAAATCCCAGAATAATCCTTGAATACAGCTGTGTATGGGCCAAAAATTAATAAATAGAATAGAATATTGACTATTAAAGGAGAAAATTATATTCAAGTTTTTGGTTGTTGCTTTATATCCATGTACTTAACTCCCATAGTTTTCTAGCCTATAAACATATATTACTATGAAAGAAAAAATGGAAGAATGAAGAAAACTGTTCTTAAGTCACAATAATTTTTATCAATTTTGCAGAGTAATATGTACCCAGAGGTGGAAGAATCAAAGCATAAAGATTTCAGACTGCCAGAAGTCTATAGAAACTTGTCATGTCAAGTCTATAGAAGCTTGTTTGTGTTTATTTTTTTATTTTCATTTATAGGAGTGGGAATTAGAATTTGGGGCTTGTGAGAGGGTCATCTGTGATGCTGGAGATAAAACCAGGGTTGACTGATTGCAAGTCAACCCTATACTAATAATAACTTAATAACTAATAACTTAACTCTGCATTAATAATATTGTAGAATCTCAACTAAAAAAAGTTTTAACCTACCAATTTTATGCTAACCTTTTGTGCTTTCACTTGCCTCTTATATTTTTTTATTTTCTGCATCAAGCAACTATTACAATATCTATGATTTGCTAGAGAAATTCTGATGTAATTGACTGTATAGCAAGCAGTTCAGCCTCCAAAACTGCTCAAAAAAATAAGCTTCATGATAATCATCACTATTCTTTTCCACGTACTGAGATAGCATTAGCAAGCAGTGGCTACGTGTTTCACACTATTATCCACTGAAACCCATACTACATTAAAATGAGGAAACAATAAATATTGCCTCCAAAAAAAGCAAGTGAAATTCTTCTTGTAATTAAGTGAGAATTTATGGCTCATGTCATTATATAAGGAGAGAGAGAGAGAGAGAGAGAGGAGCAAGATAGTTCAGGTCTTTTGAGCTGATTTTATAGACAAGCACGAAAGCAATCACAAGTGGGATTTATGAAACAGGTAAACCCAAAAGTCACACACATTAAAAGTTCTTTCTGATGAAGACAACAACCAAAATTGTAGAAAGTATGGAGTTGGAGACTGTAATTTGATTTTGATATATCATAATCTGCAGCCAGGGATGAAATTACACAACAGGGAATTATCCAGACAATTTCAAAGACCTTTTAATTGCGATACTGATGGGACCTTAGCTTATGGTCCTTATATCTACAGGCTTTCATTGCTTCTAGGAGATTTCACTTTCCTAATAGTTTTGTCATTCAGTGTAAAAGGGTATTATTGCTTGAAATAAAATCCTAACTAAGGTATATTAATGGAAGCCGGAATGAGCAATCTCCAGAGACTTTGCCAGTGCTTAGAATTTCTTAGAATAACTGGAGTTTGGGAGCATGTAGAACTACTTGTGTTTAATAAAACCTGTGTGGATACTTTTCAATACGAAAACAATCTGTGAAACAACTGGGTTAGAAAATATATGGAAACAAACACAAGGACTTGCCAGAATTCTCTGTTCTGTACTCACTATGTATGTTTGTAAGTACATATGTATGTCCACCTTCTTCCAAAAAAAATGTAATGCATCTGTGACATTTCTCCATCTGCACAAAGCAATTTGTTCTTCGTTCTTTACACAACCTGCAAATATTTACTTTTGTCCTTAACCCAAGAAAATCTGACAGTAATATTCGCATATTCTAGAAGCTTGCAATCTGGAAAGAAAATGTCTTGTATTTTGAACTAAAAAGAAATGCAAAGACTGGAAAAGGTTGAAAAGGTGTGGAATGTTAGAGATGTTGGTTATTATAGTAAAAAGAAAAATAAGTTTGGTGGGTCAGAGTGATTGCTCAACAGACTGAAGCTCAGGCATTGCATGTGGGAGACATAGGTTTAATCCCCAGGTTCATGATCCCCGAGAACTGCCCAATTTACACAGTTAAAAGTTGTCTTGAGCACCACTGGGTGTGGTCCCCCTTAAAAAAAAAACCTTTGTAAAGTACCCATAGGTACTATATATAATTAGATCAGAACTATGTATTAAACCTTTCATAGTGTCCAAGAATTAGTAGAAATTCTGTAACATTTTCACATTTCCAGAGATCAAGAAAGAAGTGGAGTTCAAGTCTGAATTTCCAAGAATTGAAAGGAAATTAGCTAAATTATGGAAGCGATGATAGAAAATTATACTGTGGTGGCCAGAGCAATAGCACAGCGGTAAGGCATTTGCCTTGCACGCGTCCAACCCGGCATCCCATATGGTCCCCTCCCCCCCCCCACCAGGAGGAACTTCTGAGCATGGAGGCAGGAGTAACACGTGAGTGCTGCTGGGAATAAAATAAAACCAATAAAAAAAAATAATTACAATGTGGTGCCATGAAAATAACACAATGAAGAAATAGGAAAGCAGGAAAGGTCTAATAGAGAGATCTCTGGACTGAGCCCATGGGATCTACTGAGAACATAGTAGTAAAAGGCCCTAGATTTATCTTCCTAATTTTTCCCCACCCTTCCCACTCTGCAATCTGTGTTTAAGGGTCTTTCAAAACTGTCCTATGACTCTCTTACAGGAATCTAGAACCTTCAACTATGGCTTGTGTTTTTGTGCTCGTTGTCCTGAGATGGCAGTATATAGCAGATAGTAGAAAACATTAACTAACTAGTTTCTTGTGCCTACAGTGTGGCCTGAAGCTTTGGCTCCATTTGTGTGGGGGCTAGGGAGAGGGAATAGGTAGGATCTTCTTGCTAACTAGAAACTGCTTTCAACAGTGGCATATGAAGGAAAAAAAAAAAAAAAGGCATGATACCAAGAAGATAGGGGAACTGCAGGCCAGCTTACAGAAGGCAGTACTCATTTTTTCTTTAGGTTTTTGGTTTTTTTGTTTGTTTGTTTGTTTGTTTGTTTTTGGCACACTAGTTAGTCTCAGAGGCTATTCCTGAGGTTTTTTTCCCCAGGGTTAACTCCAAAGTTTGCTTAGAGAATCATACACAATGCTAAAGATTAAAATAGGCTGGACACATGCAAAAAAAGCACCTTAACTCCTGTCTTTTTTAGTCCCAAATTGCTTTTTAGTATCCTTATTTCTCTCCACTCACATATTTTCTCTTCAATCTCATGTTTTTAAATAAATTAGTATGACAATGAGGCATCACAAATAAAAGTGCTGTTTCTAGAAATCATGTAGGCATCTCATCTAGGAACATCTTATCTAGGAATCAAGTAGTTAGTGCAAGTATAGGGTGAAAAGGATGGGGGACACCAGCTTTCCAAAGAAACAAATGGTTGAGTGTATGGGTATATAGACATCCAAGTATCTGTGATTTGGGGGTCATATGTTGGTTCTTAGGAGAATCAGAATGCCTTGGGCAAGCAGGTCTTCCATATGTATCATGTCTTCCCACTCCATATTTCTTGGTTCCAAACTTCTCTATTTTGTAAGGATAATCTAGATAGCCATTAAACTCTGGTTGGATACTATACCATCTGTGCTAACAGGGCATCAGTTTATGTAGAATAGGATATAAGATGGTCCTAAGGATATGGACTTTGTGTCCTCCTTTAGCAGAGGAATACTATGTGACAATATCAGTAGGGACTGAATACACACAGTCCTCCTTTATCTGAGAAGGCTCAGTAGAATACAGGTTTAATATCCTTAACAAAGAGCAGCAGGGAAATAAAAAGATCCCAATTCAACTAATGAAGAAAGTCACATAATTCATGAAAGGATGACATAGAAGCTAGTCAGTCTAGATGTACTCTATTTGCTGAGAAAGAAAATAAAAAATTAGACCTAAACTTTTTTTTCTTGTCTTTCAGCAGCAAAACAGGCAGGAAGAATAAAGTGGGACTTGTAAAATATAAGGTTGTGGGGCCAGAGATATAGCACAGCGGTAGGGCATTTGTCTTGCATGCAGCAGACCCTGAAGGGACCCGGTTTGATTCCTGGCACCCATATGGTACCCCAGCCTGCCAGGTGCAATTTCTGACTGCAGAGCCAGAAATAACTCCTGAGCATCATTGGGAAAGGCCCAACAACCAATCAATTAATCAATCAATCAATAAATAAAGTTATAAAATAAAATATAAGGTTGTGCTTACAATACACTTTAAAAAAAAAAAGGCAAACTCAATTCTTCAATGCTTAAGACCAGTTTTCAAAAGACAAGGATTTTTCAAGCCAGTCCTCAATAAGCAGAGCTCTTAAAAAAGGGAGATTAAAAACTTGGAACCTGATGCATAGGTCTGTCCAAAGTTTCATCAAAAAGTAAATATAAAAATAGGAAGAAGCTGGATTAGATTAAAAAGAACAGACATTAGGGGCCAGGAAGGTGGCGCTAGAGGTAAGGTGTCTGCCTTGCAAGCACTAGCGTAGGAAGGACCGTGGTTCGATCCCCTGGTGTCCCATATGGTCCCCCCAAGCCAGGGGCGATTTCTGAGCACATAGCCAGGAGTAACTCCTGAGTGTCAAACGGGTGTGGCCCAAAAACCAAAAAAAAAAAGAACAGACATTAAAGATGAATGTAGACAAACAATTTCTATGCCTGGTACTACATACAGTTCCCTGAACATGGCCAGGAGTAACCATTAAGCACAGAGCCAGGAGTCAGTCCCAAACAACACTACATATAAGCCAAACTTCACGTCTGCTCATACGTAGCAGGACAGAAGTATTTATTTCAGAAGTTGCACCCTTGAGAACCCAAAAAGTAGCAAGAAGAATTGTAGTTCAAAGCCTGAACCATGACCAGCTCATACAGAACTCTCTAGATATCAAAATTCTTCCTATGTTTAAACTCCCAAAGGGCAAGTCCTTTATAGACCAAAAGTATAGAACAAATCCTAAGGAAGAGGCTCTTGCATAAAGTCAAAGAGAGTTCCCTTGAAGTCGAAGGATCTGCAGTGCCAAGTGTACCAATTTCTGTAATGAAGGCTCCCTCTTTCCCCTGAGAAGGGAGGATTGTGGGTTACATCCTTAAATTTTAAAACAGAATCTTATGATTCAGGTATTCTAAGCATGCAGATCACAGAAAACCTCAAACTGCTATGTCTTTCCAAAATGATCGATCAGCTGTGCCTGAGGCTTTTATGTAATTCCTTGGGAGTTTATGCAACCCAAATCAAGGAGCCCAAATATCAGGCTATGCTCAGCCAGAATAGTCTCTCTTTCCTACCTGTAGCAAAACTATTCTCAGATAAATGTAGTTTAAGAAAATGAATTCACACTCACATTTCCATCTGAAGAGAATGTTCTCTCTATTGTTGGTTAATTCCCAACAAGTTAAATTATTACAATACCACAAGTTACAGTACTGATCCTAGGAAGCTTCTCTTAATCTTCCCTTCTAAATGTTCTTTGTCTCAAAGAACAGAATATCTGTTAATACATTTATGGTAACACCTTTATTCATCAAAGTCCCTCAGTTCATTTTTTACAGAAAAATGTTATTTGCTGAGCACTCTTTCATTTCATTTGCTGTTCCACCCTTCAGAGCAATCTGGATGATGTTTGAAATAAAGTTAGGCTGATCTGAGAATGTTAAAAGAAAACCAAAATAGTGGCCTTGATCAGAGTAAGAAAGGAATCTTCCTCCTAGCTTCAGGGGATTTCAGTTGAAGGAACATATATTTAAAGTGTATTGTAAAGATGAAAATACAAAATTATAAAGCTTAGACTAATACCTGAAACAATGAGTGAGAGGGGGAGTGAAGAGATTATTAAAAAATAAGGTTTTTATACTTAGGTGGCAGGGGAGATACCATGATCACAAAGATAAGGGTGAGGCTTATCCATTGCAATCTGAACCCCTGCGATTATCCCAAATGTGGGAAATTCAACTGCATAATCTGTGGTAGTGGGGGACTGCATTCCAGCTTTTCCCTGAAGAAAACAAAAGATTTTTAAAGATCCATAAAGTAATGACAAATCTTTTGGAAAAAGACAGATACCTTAATGTCAAATATGGCTGAGGAGGGTAGGAGGAAAAATGTCTGAATCTTACCAAGAGCATTTAGGTATGATGTCTTCCTAGCAGGACTTTCTAATATAATTAATCAAATGCTAGCATGAAAACCTAAATAGTTTCTAAGAAAAAAACTGTCTAAAAAAACTGAACAAATAAATAGAAAAGATAACTAAAGTATAATTACCTGAATTTTAATTTAAAACAACTAAATTTATTAAATACCAATACATATTAAAGTATAACAATTTTATCTATCTTCACTTGATCTACTCTGATTCTTTTGACCATGGTTTCTTTCAGTTGAGGGAAAGAAATAAGGACCGATACTTTATTAATTTGCCTTAGCTTCCTGCCTATTAAAACTATGACCTTTGTCAGAACTTAAAACGACCACCTAAACATTTGGCCTTTCAGATAAATTATAAAACTAACCCTGTGTCCTGTTTCATATTCAGTCACAACTCACATGGGCCATTTAGCAGACACTAAATCAGAGTATCTTGGAAATTTCTGATTGGAAACAGTCATTAGCCTTCTTT